>NW_026948296.1:0-43622 GCF_035149785.1 Candoia aspera
TGCATGCAAAAGCACACCTAACCCTTATATTCCACCCCGAATGTCATGGCGGTGGTCATTTTTGCATTCGGCCTGATTCCGCCTGGCTCAACCCGTGAGGTTTTCCTGACCCCGGGGTCAGGAATTTTTTGATTTCTGGGCCAAAATTTGTGCCGTCCCAAATCCAGCATGCAAAAGCACACCTAACCCTTAAATTCCACCCCGAAACTCATGGCGGTGTTCATTTTTGCATTCGGCCTGATTCCGCCAGGCTCACCCCGTGAGGTTTTCCTGACCCCGGGGTCAGGAATTTTTTGATTTCTGGGCCAAAAATTGTGCAGTTCCAAATGCAGCATGCATAAGCACACCTAACCCTTACATTCCACCCCGAATCTCATGGCGGTGTTCATTTTTGCATTCGGCCTGATTCCGCCCGGCTCACCCCGTGAGGTTTTCCTGACCCCGGGGTCAGGAATTTTTTGATTTCTGGGCCAAAAATTGTGCCGTCCCAAATCCAGCATGCAAAAGGACACCTAACCCTTACATTCCACCCCGAAACTCATGGCGGTGTTCATTTTTGCATTCGGCCTGATTCCGCCAGGCTCACCCCGTGAGGTTTTCCTGACCCCGGGGTCAGGAATTTTTTGATTTCTGGGCGAAAAATTGTGCCGTCCCAAATCCAGCATGCAAAAGCACACGTAACCCTTATATTCCACCCCGAATGTCATGGCGGTGTTCATTTTTGCATTCGGCCTGATTCCGCCTGGCTCAACCCGTGAGGTTTTCCTGACCCCGGGGTCAGGAATTTTTTGATTTCTGGGCCAAAATTTGTGCCGTCCCAAATCCACCATGCAAATGGACACCTAACCCTTACATTCCACCCCGAAACTCATGGCGGTGTTCATTTTTGCATTCGGCCTGATTCCGCCCGTCTCACCCCGTGAGGTTTTCCGGACCCCGGGGTCAGGAATTTTTTGATTCCTGGGGCAAAATTGTGCCGTCCCAAATCCAGCATGCAAAAGCACACCTAACCCTTAAATTCCACCCCAAAACTCGTGGCGGTGTTCATTTTTGCATTCGGCCTGATTCCGCCAGGCTCACCCCGTGAGGTTTTCCTGACCCCGGGGTCAGGAATTTTTTGATTTCTGGGCCAAAATTTGTGCCGTCCCAAATCCAGCATGCAAAAGCACACCTAACCCTTAAATTCCACCCCGAAACTCATGGCGGTGTTCATTTTTGCATTCGGCCTGATTCCGCCAGGCTCACCCCGTGAGGTTTTCCTGACCCCGGGGTCAGGAATTTTTTGATTTCTGGGCCAAAAATTGTGCAGTTCCAAATGCAGCATGCAAAAGCACACCTAACCCTTACATTCCACCCCGAATCTCATGGCGGTGTTCATTTTTGCATTCGGCCTGATTCCGCCCGGCTCACCCCGTGAGGTTTTCCTGACCCCGGGGTCAGGAATTTTTTGATTTCTGGGCCAAAAATTGTGCCGTCCCAAATCCAGCATGCAAAAGGACACCTAACCCTTACATTCCACCCCGAAACTCATGGCGGTGTTCATTTTTGCATTCGGCCTGATTCCGCCAGGCTCACCCCGTGAGGTTTTCCTGACCCCGGGGTCAGGAATTTTTTGATTTCTGGGCGAAAAAATTGTGCCGTCCCAAATCCAGCATGCAAAAGCACACGTAACCCTTATATTCCACCCCGAATGTCATGGCGGTGTTCATTTTTGCATTCGGCCTGATTCCGCCTGGCTCAACCCGTGAGGTTTTCCTGACCCCGGGGTCAGGAATTTTTTGATTTCTGGGCCAAAATTTGTGCCGTCCCAAATCCACCATGCAAATGGACACCTAACCCTTACATTCCACCCCGAAACTCATGGCGGTGTTCATTTTTGCATTCGGCCTGATTCCGCCCGTCTCACCCCGTGAGGTTTTCCGGACCCCGGGGTCAGGAATTTTTTGATTTCTGGGCCAAAATTTGTGCCGTCCCAAATCTAGCATGCAAAAGCACACCTAACCCTTAAATTCCACCCCGAAACTCATGGCGGTGTTCATTTTTGCATTCGGCCTGATTCCGCCAGGCTCACCCCGGGCGGTTTTCCTGACCCCGGGGTCAGGAATTTTTTGATTTCTGGGCGAAAAATTGTGCCGTCCCAAATCCAGCATGCAAAAGCACACCTAACCCTTATATTCCACCCCGAATGTCATGGCGGTGTTCATTTTTGCATTCGGCCTGATTCCGCCTGGCTCAACCCGTGAGGTTTTCCTGACCCCGGGGTCAGGAATTTTTTGATTTCTGGGCCAAAAATTGTGCCGTTCCAAATCCAGCATGCAAAAGCACACCTAACCCTTACATTCCACCCCGAATCTCATGGCGGTGTTCATTTTTGCATTCGGCCTGATTCCGCCCGGCTCACCCCGTGAGGTTTTCCTGACCCCGGGGTCAGGAATTTTTTGATTTCTGGGCCAAAAATTGTGCCGTCCCAAATCCAGCATGCAAAAGGACACCTAACCCTTACATTCCACCCCGAAACTCATGGCGGTGTTAATTTTTGCATTCGGCCTGATTCCGCCCGTCTCACCCCGTGAGGTTTTCCTGACCCCGGGGTCAGGAATTTTTTGATTCCTGGGGCAAAAATTGTGCCGTCCCAAATCCAGCATGCAAGAGCACACCTAACCCTTAAATTCCACCCCAAAACTCATGGCGGTGTTCATTTTTGCATTCGGCCTGATTCCGCCAGGCTCACCCCGGGAGGTTTTCCTGACCCCGGGGTCAGGAATTTTTTGATTTCTGGGCGAAAAATTGTGCCGTCCCAAATCCAGCATGCAAAAGCACACGTAACCCTTATATTCCACCCCGAATGTCATGGCGGTGGTCATTTTTGCATTCGGCCTGATTCCGCCTGGCTCAACCCGTGAGGTTTTCCTGACCCCGGGGTCAGGAATTTTTTGATTTCTGGGCCAAAATTTGTGCCGTCCCAAATCCACCATGCAAATGGACACCTAACCCTTACATTCCACCCCGAAACTCATGGCGGTGTTCATTTTTGCATTCGGCCTGATTCCGCCCGTCTCACCCCGTGAGGTTTTCCTGACCCCGGGGTCAGGAATTTTTTGATTCCTGGGGCAAAAATTGTGCCGTCCCAAATCCAGCATGCAAAAGAACACCTAACCCTTAAATTCCACCCCAAAACTCATGGCGGTGTTCATTTTTGCATTCGGCCTGATTCCGCCAGGCTCACCCCGTGAGGTTTTCCTGACCCCGGGGTCAGGAATTTTTTGATTTCTGGGCCAAAATTTGTGCCGTCCCAAATCCAGCATGCAAAAGCACACCTAACCCTTAAATTCCACCCCGAAACTCATGGCGGTGTTCATTTTTGCATTCGGCCTGATTCCGCCAGGCTCACCCCGTGAGGTTTTCCTGACCCCGGGGTCAGGAATTTTTTGATTTCTGGGCCAAAAATTGTGCAGTTCCAAATGCAGCATGCAAAAGCACACCTAACCCTTACATTCCACCCCGAATCTCATGGCGGTGTTCATTTTTGCATTCGGCCTGATTCCGCCCGGCTCAACCCGTGAGGTTTTCCTGACCCCGGGGTCAGGAATTTTTTGATTTCTGGGCCAAAAATTGTGCCGTCCCAAATCCAGCATGCAAAAGGACACCTAACCCTTACATTCCACCCCGAAACTCATGGCGGTGTTCATTTTTGCATTCGGCCTGATTCCGCCAGGCTCACCCCGTGAGGTTTTCCTGACCCCGGGGTCAGGAATTTTTTGATTTCTGGGCGAAAAATTGTGCCGTCCCAAATCCAGCATGCAAAAGCACACGTAACCCTTATATTCCACCCCGAATGTCATGGCGGTGTTCATTTTTGCATTCGGCCTGATTCCGCCTGGCTCAACCCGTGAGGTTTTCCTGACCCCGGGGTCAGGAATTTTTTGATTTCTGGGCCAAAATTTGTGCCGTCCCAAATCCACCATGCAAATGGACACCTAACCCTTACATTCCACCCCGAAACTCATGGCGGTGTTCATTTTTGCATTCGGCCTGATTCCGCCAGGCTCACCCCGTGAGGTTTTCCTGACCCCGGGGTCAGGAATTTTTTGATTTCTGGGCCAAAAATTGTGCCGTCCCAAATCCAGCATGCAAAAGGACACCTAACCCTTACATTCCACCCCGAAACTCATGGCGGTGTTCATTTTTGCATTCGGCCTGATTCCGCCAGGCTCACCCCGTGAGGTTTTCCTGACCCCGGGGTCAGGAATTTTTTGATTTCTGGGCGAAAAATTGTGCCGTCCCAAATCCAGCATGCAAAAGGACACCTAACCCTTACATTCCACCCCGAAACTCATGGCGGTGTTCATTTTTGCATTCGGCCTGATTCCGCCAGGCTCACCCCGTGAGGTTTTCCTGACCCCGGGGTCAGGAATTTTTTGATTTCTGGGCGAAAAATTGTGCCGTCCCAAATCCAGCATGCAAAAGCACACGTAACCCTTATATTCCACCCCGAATGTCATGGCGGTGTTCATTTTTGCATTCGGCCTGATTCCGCCCGGCTCACCCCGTGAGGTTTTCCTGACCCCGGGGTCAGGAATTTTTTGATTTCTGGGCCAAAAATTGTGCCGTCCCAAATCCAGCATGCAAAAGGACACCTAACCCTTACATTCCACCCCGAAACTCATGGCGGTGTTCATTTTTGCATTCGGCCTGATTCCGCCAGGCTCACCCCGTGAGGTTTTCCTGACCCCGGGGTCAGGAATTTTTTGATTTCTGGGCGAAAAATTGTGCCGTCCCAAATCCAGCATGCAAAAGCACACGTAACCCTTATATTCCACCCCGAATGTCATGGCGGTGTTCATTTTTGCATTCGGCCTGATTCCGCCTGGCTCAACCCGTGAGGTTTTCCTGACCCCGGGGTCAGGAATTTTTTGATTTCTGGGCCAAAATTTGTGCCGTCCCAAATCCACCATGCAAATGGACACCTAACCCTTACATTCCACCCCGAAATTCATGGCGGTGTTCATTTTTGCATTCGGCCTGATTCCGCCCGTCTCACCCCGTGAGGTTTTCCTGACCCCGGGGTCAGGAATTTTTTGATTCCTGGGGCAAAAATTGTGCCGTCCCAAATCCAGCATGCAAAAGCACACCTAACCCTTAAATTCCACCCCAAAACCCGTGGCGGTGTTCATTTTTGCATTCGGCCTGATTCCGCCAGGCTCACCCCGTGAGGTTTTCCTGACCCCGGGGTCAGGAATTTTTTGATTTCTGGGCCAAAATTTGTGCCGTCCCAAATCCAGCATGCAAAAGCACACCTAACCCTTAAATTCCACCCCGAAACTCATGGCGGTGTTCATTTTTGCATTCGGCCTGATTCCGCCAGGCTCACCCCGTGAGGTTTTCCTGACCCCGGGGTCAGGAATTTTTTGATTTCTGGGCCAAAAATTGTGCCGTTCCAAATCCAGCATGCAAAAGCACACCTAACCCTTACATTCCACCCCGAATCTCATGGCGGTGTTCATTTTTGCATTCGGCCTGATTCCGCCCGGCTCACCCCGTGAGGTTTTCCTGACCCCGGGGTCAGGAATTTTTTGATTTCTGGGCCAAAAATTGTGCCGTTCCAAATCCAGCATGCAAAAGCACACCTAACCCTTACATTCCACCCCGAATCTCATGGCGGTGTTCATTTTTGCATTCGGCCTGATTCCGCCCGGCTCACCCCGTGAGGTTTTCCTGACCCCGGGGTCAGGAATTTTTTGATTTCTGGGCCAAAAATTGTGCCGTCCCAAATCCAGCATGCAAAAGGACACCTAACCCTTACATTCCACCCCGAAACTCATGGCGGTGTTAATTTTTGCATTCGGCCTGATTCCGCCCGTCTCACCCCGTGAGGTTTTCCTGACACCGGGGTCAGGAATTTTTTGATTCCTGGGGCAAAAATTGTGCCGTCCCAAATCCAGCATGCAAGAGCACACCTAACCCTTAAATTCCACCCCAAAACTCATGGCGGTGTTCATTTTTGCATTCGGCCTGATTCCGCCAGGCTCACCCCGTGAGGTTTTCCTGACCCCGGGGTCAGGAATTTTTTGATTTCTGGGCCAAAAATTGTGCCGTTCCAAATCCAGCATGCAAAAGCACACCTAACCCTTACATTCCACCCCGAATCTCATGGCGGTGTTCATTTTTGCATTCGGCCTGATTCCGCCCGGCTCACCCCGTGAGGTTTTCCTGACCCCGGGGTCAGGAATTTTTTGATTTCTGGGCCAAAAATTGTGCCGTCCCAAATCCAGCATGCAAAAGGACACCTAACCCTTACATTCCACCCCGAAACTCATGGCGGTGTTAATTTTTGCATTCGGCCTGATTCCGCCCGTCTCATCCCGTGAGGTTTTCCTGACCCCGGGGTCAGGAATTTTTTGATTTCTGGGCCAAAATTTGTGCCGTCCCAAATCCAGCATGCAAAAGCACACCTAACCCTTAAATTCCACCCCGAAACTCATGGCGGTGTTCATTTTTGCATTTGGCCTGATTCCGCCAGGCTCACCCCGTGAGGTTTTCCTGACCCCGGGGTCAGGAATTTTTAGATTTCTGGGCGAAAAATTGTGCCGTCCCAAATCCAGCATGCAAAAGCACACCTAACCCTTAAATTCCACCCCAAAACTCATGGCGGTGTTCATTTTTGCATTCGGCCTGATTCCGCCCGTCTCACCCCGTGAGGTTTTCCTGACCCCGGGGTCAGGAATTTTTTGATTCCTGGGGCAAAAATTGTGCCGTCCCAAATCCAGCATGCAAAAGCACACCTAACCCTTAAATTCCACCCCAAAACTCATGGCGGTGTTCATTTTTGCATTCGGCCTGATTCCGCCAGGCTCACCCCGTGAGGTTTTCCTGACCCCGGGGTCAGGAATTTTTTGATTTCTGGGCCAAAATTTGTGCCGTCCCAAATCTAGCATGCAAAAGCACACCTAACCCTTAAATTCCACCCCGAAACTCATGGCGGTGTTCATTTTTGCATTCGGCCTGATTCCGCCAGGCTCACCCCGGGAGGTTTTCCTGACCCCGGGGTCAGGAATTTTTTGATTTCTGGGCGAAAAATTGTGCCGTCCCAAATCCAGCATGCAAAAGGACACCTAACCCTTACATTCCACCCCGAAACTCATGGCGGTGTTCATTTTTGCATTCGGCCTGATTCCGCCAGGCTCACCCCGTGAGGTTTTCCTGACCCCGGGGTCAGGAATTTTTTGATTTCTGGGCGAAAAATTGTGCCGTCCCAAATCCAGCATGCAAAAGCACACGTAACCCTTATATTCCACCCCGAATGTCATGGCGGTGGTCATTTTTGCATTCGGCCTGATTCCGCCTGGCTCAACCCGTGAGGTTTTCCTGACCCCGGGGTCAGGAATTTTTTGATTTCTGGGCCAAAATTTGTGCCGTCCCAAATCCACCATGCAAATGGACACCTAACCCTTACATTCCACCCCGAAACTCATGGCGGTGTTCATTTTTTCATTCGGCCTGATTCCGCCCGTCTCACCCCGTGAGGTTTTCCTGACCCCGGGGTCAGGAATTTTTTGATTCCTGGGGCAAAAATTGTGCCGTCCCAAATCCAGCATGCAAAAGAACACCTAACCCTTAAATTCCACCCCAAAACTCATGGCGGTGTTCATTTTTGCATTCGGCCTGATTCCGCCAGGCTCACCCCGTGAGGTTTTCCTGACGCCGGGGTCAGGAATTTTTTGATTTCTGGGCCAAAATTTGTGCCGTCCCAAATCCAGCATGCAAAAGCACACCTAACCCTTAAATTCCACCCCGAAACTCATGGCGGTGTTCATTTTTGCATTCGGCCTGATTCCGCCAGGCTCACCCCGTGAGGTTTTCCTGACCCCGGGGTCAGGAATTTTTTGATTTCTGGGCCAAAAATTGTGCAGTTCCAAATGCAGCATGCAAAAGCACACCTAACCCTTACATTCCACCCCGAATCTCATGGCGGTGTTCATTTTTGCATTCGGCCTGATTCCGCCCGGCTCACCCCGTGAGGTTTTCCTGACCCCGGGGTCAGGAATTTTTTGATTTCTGGGCCAAAAATTGTGCCGTCCCAAATCCAGCATGCAAAAGGACACCTAACCCTTACATTCCACCCCGAAACTCATGGCGGTGTTCATTTTTGCATTCGGCCTGATTCCGCCAGGCTCACCCCGTGAGGTTTTCCTGACCCCGGGGTCAGGAATTTTTTGATTTCTGGGCCAAAATTTGTGCCGTCCCAAATCCAGCATGCAAAAGGACACCTAACCCTTACATTCCACCCCGAATGTCATGGCGGTGTTCATTTTTGCATTCGGCCTGATTCCGCCTGGCTCAACCCGTGAGGTTTTCCTGACCCCGGGGTCAGGAATTTTTTGATTTCTGGGCCAAAATTTGTGCCGTCCCAAATCCACCATGCAAATGGACACCTAACCCTTACATTCCACCCCGAAACTCATGGCGGTGTTCATTTTTGCATTCGGCCTGATTCCGCCCGTCTCACCCCGTGAGGTTTTCCTGACCCCGGGGTCAGGAATTTTTTGATTCCTGGGGCAAAAATTGTGCCGTCCCAAATCCAGCATGCAAAAGCACACCTAACCCTTAAATTCCACCCCAAAACCCGTGGCGGTGTTCATTTTTGCATTCGGCCTGATTCCGCCAGGCTCACCCCGTGAGGTTTTCCTGACCCCGGGGTCAGGAATTTTTTGATTTCTGGGCCAAAATTTGTGCCGTCCCAAATCCACCATGCAAATGGACACCTAACCCTTACATTCCACCCCGAAACTCATGGCGGTGTTCATTTTTTCATTCGGCCTGATTCCGCCCGTCTCACCCCGTGAGGTTTTCCTGACCCCGGGGTCAGGAATTTTTTGATTCCTGGGGCAAAAATTGTGCCGTCCCAAATCCAGCATGCAAAAGAACACCTAACCCTTAAATTCCACCCCAAAACTCATGGCGGTGTTCATTTTTGCATTCGGCCTGATTCCGCCAGGCTCACCCCGTGAGGTTTTCCTGACGCCGGGGTCAGGAATTTTTTGATTTCTGGGCCAAAATTTGTGCCGTCCCAAATCCAGCATGCAAAAGCACACCTAACCCTTAAATTCCACCCCGAAACTCATGGCGGTGTTCATTTTTGCATTCGGCCTGATTCCGCCAGGCTCACCCCGTGAGGTTTTCCTGACCCCGGGGTCAGGAATTTTTTGATTTCTGGGCCAAAAATTGTGCAGTTCCAAACGCAGCATGCAAAAGCACACCTAACCCTTACATTCCACCCCGAATCTCATGGCGGTGTTCATTTTTGCATTCGGCCTGATTCCGCCCGGCTCACCCCGTGAGGTTTTCCTGACCCCGGGGTCAGGAATTTTTTGATTTCTGGGCCAAAAATTGTGCCGTCCCAAATCCAGCATGCAAAAGGACACCTAACCCTTACATTCCACCCCGAAACTCATGGCGGTGTTCATTTTTGCATTCGGCCTGATTCCGCCCGGCTCACCCCGTGAGGTTTTCCTGACCCCGGGGTCAGGAATTTTTTGATTTCTGGGCGAAAAATTGTGCCGTCCCAAATCCAGCATGCAAAAGCACACGTAACCCTTATATTCCACCCCGAATGTCATGGCGGTGTTCATTTTTGCATTCGGCCTGATTCCGCCTGGCTCAACCCGTGAGGTTTTCCTGACCCCGGGGTCAGGAATTTTTTGATTTCTGGGCCAAAATTTGTGCCGTCCCAAATCCACCATGCAAATGGACACCTAACCCTTACATTCCACCCCGAAACTCATGGCGGTGTTCATTTTTGCATTCGGCCTGATTCCGCCCGTCTCACCCCGTGAGGTTTTCCTGACCCCGGGGTCAGGAATTTTTTGATTCCTGGGGCAAAAATTGTGCCGTCCCAAATCCAGCATGCAAAAGCACACCTAACCCTTAAATTCCACCCCAAAACCCGTGGCGGTGTTCATTTTTGCATTCGGCCTGATTCCGCCAGGCTCACCCCGTGAGGTTTTCCTGACCCCGGGGTCAGGAATTTTTTGATTTCTGGGCCAAAATTTGTGCCGTCCCAAATCCAGCATGCAAAAGCACACCTAACCCTTAAATTCCACCCCGAAACTCATGGCGGTGTTCATTTTTGCATTCGGCCTGATTCCGCCAGGCTAACCCCGTGAGGTTTTCCTGACCCCGGGGTCAGGAATTTTTAAATTTCTGGGCTAAAAATTGTGCCGTCCCAAATCCAGCATGCAAAAGCACACCTAACCCTTATATTCCACCCCGAATGTCATGGCGGTGTTCATTTTTGCATTCGGCCTGATTCCGCCAGGCTCACCCCGTGAGGTTTTCCTGACCCCGGGGTCAGGAATTTTTTGATTTCTGGGCCAAAAGTTGTGCAGTTCCAAATGCAGCATGCAAAAGCACACCTAACCCTTACATTCCACCCCGAATCTCATGGCGGTGTTCATTTTTGCATTCGGCCTGATTCCGCCCGGCTCACCCCGTGAGGTTTTCCTGACCCCGGGGTCAGGAATTTTTTGATTTCTGGGCCAAAATTTGTGCCGTCCCAAATCCAGCATGCAAAAGGACACCTAACCCTTACATTCCACCCCGAAACTCATGGCGGTGTTCATTTTTGCATTCGGCCTGATTCCGCCAGGCTCACCCTGTGAGGTTTTCCTGACCCCGGGGTCAGGAATTTTTTGATTTCTGGGCCAAAATTTGTGCCGTCCCAAATCTAGCATGCAAAAGCACACCTAACCCTTAAATTCCACCCCGAAACTCATGGCGGTGTTCATTTTTGCATTCGGCCTGATTCCGCCAGGCTCACCCCGGGAGGTTTTCCTGACCCCGGGGTCAGGAATTTTTTGATTTCTGGGCGAAAAATTGTGCCGTCCCAAATCCAGCATGCAAAAGCACACCTAACCCTTATATTCCACCCCGAATGTCATGGCGGTGTTCATTTTTGCATTCGGCCTGATTCCGCCTGGCTCAACCCGTGAGGTTTTCCTGACCCCGGGGTCAGGAATTTTTTGATTTCTGGGCCAAAAATTGTGCCGTTCCAAATCCAGCATGCAAAAGCACACCTAACCCTTACATTCCACCCCGAATCTCATGGCGGTGTTCATATTTGCATTCGGCCTGATTCCGCCCGGCTCACCCCGTGAGGTTTTCCTGACCCCGGGGTCAGGAATTTTTTGATTTCTGGGCCAAAAATTGTGCCGTCCCAAATCCAGCATGCAAAAGGACACCTAACCCTTACATTCCACCCCGAAACTCATGGCGGTGTTAATTTTTGCATTCGGCCTGATTCCGCCCGTCTCACCCCGTGAGGTTTTCCTGACCCCGGGGTCAGGAATTTTTTGATTCCTGGGGCAAAAATTGTGCCGTCCCAAATCCAGCATGCAAATGGACACCTAACCCTTACATTCCACCCCGAAACTCATGGCGGTGTTCATTTTTGCATTCGGCCTGATTCCGCCCGTCTCACCCCGTGAGGTTTTCCTGACCCCGGGGTCAGGAATTTTTTGATTCCTGGGGCAAAAATTGTGCCGTCCCAAATCCAGCATGCAAAAGCACACCTAACCCTTAAATTCCACCCCAAAACCCGTGGCGGTGTTCATTTTTGCATTCGGCCTGATTCCGCCAGGCTCACCCCGTGAGGTTTTCCTGACCCCGGGGTCAGGAATTTTTGATTTCTGGGCCAAAATTTGTGCCGTCCCAAATCCAGCATGCAAAAGCACACCTAACCCTTAAATTCCACCCCGAAACTCATGGCGGTGTTCATTTTTGCATTCGGCCTGATTCCGCCAGGCTAACCCCGTGAGGTTTTCCTGACCCCGGGGTCAGGAATTTTTAAATTTCTGGGCTAAAAATTGTGCCGTCCCAAATCCAGCATGCAAAAGCACACCTAACCCTTATATTCCACCCCGAATGTCATGGCGGTGTTCATTTTTGCATTCGGCCTGATTCCGCCAGGCTCACCCCGTGAGGTTTTCCTGACCCCGGGGTCAGGAATTTTTTGATTTCTGGGCCAAAAGTTGTGCAGTTCCAAATGCAGCATGCAAAAGCACACCTAACCCTTACATTCCACCCCGAATCTCATGGCGGTGTTCATTTTTGCATTCGGCCTGATTCCGCCCGGCTCACCCCGTGAGGTTTTCCTGACCCCGGGGTCAGGAATTTTTTGATTTCTGGGCCAAAATTTGTGCCGTCCCAAATCCAGCATGCAAAAGGACACCTAACCCTTACATTCCACCCCGAAACTCATGGCGGTGTTCATTTTTGCATTCGGCCTGATTCCGCCAGGCTCACCCTGTGAGGTTTTCCTGACCCCGGGGTCAGGAATTTTTTGATTTCTGGGCCAAAATTTGTGCCGTCCCAAATCTAGCATGCAAAAGCACACCTAACCCTTAAATTCCACCCCGAAACTCATGGCGGTGTTCATTTTTGCATTCGGCCTGATTCCGCCAGGCTCACCCCGGGAGGTTTTCCTGACCCCGGGGTCAGGAATTTTTTGATTTCTGGGCGAAAAATTTTGCCGTCCCAAATCCAGCATGCAAAAGCACACCTAACCCTTATATTCCACCCCGAATGTCATGGCGGTGTTCATTTTTGCATTCGGCCTGATTCCGCCTGGCTCAACCCGTGAGGTTTTCCTGACCCCGGGGTCAGGAATTTTTTGATTTCTGGGCCAAAAATTGTGCCGTTCCAAATCCAGCATGCAAAAGCACACCTAACCCTTACATTCCACCCCGAATCTCATGGCGGTGTTCATATTTGCATTCGGCCTGATTCCGCCCGGCTCACCCCGTGAGGTTTTCCTGACCCCGGGGTCAGGAATTTTTTGATTTCTGGGCCAAAAATTGTGCCGTCCCAAATCCAGCATGCAAAAGGACACCTAACCCTTACATTCCACCCCGAAACTCATGGCGGTGTTAATTTTTGCATTCGGCCTGATTCCGCCCGTCTCACCCCGTGAGGTTTTCCTGACCCCGGGGTCAGGAATTTTTTGATTCCTGGGGCAAAAATTGTGCCGTCCCAAATCCAGCATGCAAGAGCACACCTAACCCTTAAATTCCACCCCAAAACTCATGGCGGTGTTCATTTTTGCATTCGGCCTGATTCCGCCAGGCTCACCCCGTGAGGTTTTCCTGACCCCGGGGTCAGGAATTTTTTGATTCCTGGGGCAAAAATTGTGCCGTCCCAAATCCAGCATGCAAGAGCACACCTAACCCTTAAATTCCACCCCAAAACTCATGGCGGTGTTCATTTTTGCATTCGGCCTGATTCCGCCCGTCTCACCCCGTGAGGTTTTCCTGACCCCGGGGTCAGGAATTTTTTGATTCCTGGGGCAAAAATTGTGCCGTCCCAAATCCAGCATGCAAGAGCACACCTAACCCTTAAATTCCACCCCAAAACTCATGGCGGTGTTCATTTTTGCATTCGGCCTGATTCCGCCAGGCTCACCCCGTGAGGTTTTCCTGACCCCGGGGTCAGGAATTTTTTGATTTCTGGGCCAAAAATTGTGCCGTTCCAAATCCAGCATGCAAAAGCACACCTAACCCTTACATTCCACCCCGAATCTCATGGCGGTGTTCATTTTTGCATTCGGCCTGATTCCGCCAGGCTCACCCCGTGAGGTTTTCCTGACCCCGGGGTCAGGAATTTTTTGATTTCTGGGCCAAAATTTGTGCCGTCCCAAATCCAGCATGCAAAAGGACACCTAACCCTTACATTCCACCCCGAAACTCATGGCGGTGTTCATTTTTGCATTCGGCCTGATTACGCCAGGCTCACCCTGTGAGGTTTTCCTGACCCCGGGGTCAGGAATTTTTTGATTTCTGGGCCAAAATTTGTGCCGTCCCAAATCTAGCATGCAAAAGCACACCTAACCCTTAAATTCCACCCCGAAACTCATGGCGGTGTTCATTTTTGCATTCGGCCTGATTCCGCCAGGCTCACCCCGGGAGGTTTTCCTGACCCCGGGGTCAGGAATTTTTTGATTCCTGGGGCAAAAATTGTGCCGTCCCAAATCCAGCATGCAAGAGCACACCTAACCCTTAAATTCCACCCCAAAACTCATGGCGGTGTTCATTTTTGCATTCGGCCTGATTCCGCCAGGCTCACCCCGTGAGGTTTTCCTGACCCCGGGGTCAGGAATTTTTTGATTTCTGGGCCAAAAATTGTGCCGTTCCAAATCCAGCATGCAAAAGCACACCTAACCCTTACATTCCACCCCGAATCTCATGGCGGTGTTCATTTTTGCATTCGGCCTGATTCCGCCAGGCTCACCCCGTGAGGTTTTCCTGACCCCGGGGTCAGGAATTTTTTGATTTCTGGGCCAAAATTTGTGCCGTCCCAAATCCAGCATGCAAAAGGACACCTAACCCTTACATTCCACCCCGAAACTCATGGCGGTGTTCATTTTTGCATTCGGCCTGATTACGCCAGGCTCACCCTGTGAGGTTTTCCTGACCCCGGGGTCAGGAATTTTTTGATTTCTGGGCCAAAATTTGTGCCGTCCCAAATCTAGCATGCAAAAGCACACCTAACCCTTAAATTCCACCCCGAAACTCATGGCGGTGTTCATTTTTGCATTCGGCCTGATTCCGCCTGGCTCAACCCGTGAGGTTTTCCTGACCCCGGGGTCAGGAATTTTTTGATTTCTGGGCCAAAAATTGTGCCGTTCCAAATCCAGCATGCAAAAGCACACCTAACCCTTACATTCCACCCCGAATCTCATGGCGGTGTTCATTTTTGCATTCGGCCTGATTCCGCCCGGCTCACCCCGTGAGGTTTTCCTGACCCCGGGGTCAGGAATTTTTAAATTTCTGGGCCAAAAATTGTGCCGTCCCAAATCCAGCATGCAAAAGGACACCTAACCCTTACATTCCACCCCGAAACTCATGGCGGTGTTCATTTTTGCATTCGGCCTGATTCCGCCAGGCTCACCCCGTGAGGTTTTCCTGACCCCGGGGTCAGGAATTTTTTGATTTCTGGGCCAAAATTTGTGCCGTCCCAAATCTAGCATGCAAAAGCACACCTAACCCTTAAATTCCACCCCGAAACTCATGGCGGTGTTCATTTTTGCATTCGGCCTGATTCCGCCAGGCTCACCCCGTGAGGTTTTCCTGACCCCGGGGTCAGGAATTTTTTGATTCCTGGGGCAAAAATTGTGCCGTCCCAAATCCAGCATGCAAAAGCACACCTAACCCTTAAATTCCACCCCGAAACTCATGGCGGTGTTCATTTTTGCATTCGGCCTGATTCCGCCAGGCTCACCCCGGGAGGTTTTCCTGACCCCGGGGTCAGGAATTTTTTGATTTCTGGGCGAAAAATTGTGCCGTCCCAAATCCAGCATGCAAAAGCACACCTAACCCTTATATTCCACCCCGAATGTCATGGCGGTGTTCATTTTTGCATTCGGCCTGATTCCGCCTGGCTCAACCCGTGAGGTTTTCCTGACCCCGGGGTCAGGAATTTTTTGATTTCTGGGCCAAAAATTGTGCCGTTCCAAATCCAGCATGCAAAAGCACACCTAACCCTTACATTCCACCCCGAATCTCATGGCGGTGTTCATATTTGCATTCGGCCTGATTCCGCCCGGCTCACCCCGTGAGGTTTTCCTGACCCCGGGGTCAGGAATTTTTTGATTTCTGGGCGAAAAATTGTGCCGTCCCAAATCCAGCATGCAAAAGGACACCTAACCCTTACATTCCACCCCGAAACTCATGGCGGTGTTAATTTTTGCATTCGGCCTGATTCCGCCCGTCTCACCCCGTGAGGTTTTCCTGACCCCGGGGTCAGGAATTTTTTGATTCCTGGGGCAAAAATTGTGCCGTCCCAAATCCAGCATGCAAGAGCACACCTAACCCTTAAATTCCACCCCAAAACTCATGGCGGTGTTCATTTTTGCATTCGGCCTGATTCCGCCAGGCTCACCCCGTGAGGTTTTCCTGACCCCGGGGTCAGGAATTATTTGATTTCTGGGCCAAAAATTGTGCCGTTCCAAATCCAGCATGCAAAAGCACACCTAACCCTTACATTCCACCCCGAATCTCATGGCGGTGTTCATTTTTGCATTCGGCCTGATTCCGCCAGGCTCACCCCGTGAGGTTTTCCTGACCCCGGGGTCAGGAATTTTTTGATTTCTGGGCCAAAATTTGTGCCGTCCCAAATCCAGCATGCAAAAGGACACCTAACCCTTACATTCCACCCTTACATTCCACCCCGAAACTCATGGCGGTGTTCATTTTTGCATTCGGCCTGATTCCGCCAGGCTCACCCTGTGAGGTTTTCCTGACCCCGGGGTCAGGAATTTTTTGATTTCTGGGCCAAAATTTGTGCCGTCCCAAATCTAGCATGCAAAAGCACACCTAACCCTTAAATTCCACCCCGAAACTCATGGCGGTGTTCATTTTTGCATTCGGCCTGATTCCGCCAGGCTCACCCCGGGAGGTTTTCCTGACCCCGGGGTCAGGAATTTTTTGATTTCTGGGCGAAAAATTGTGCCGTTCCAAATCCAGCATGCAAAAGCACACCTAACCCTTATATTCCACGCCGAATGTCATGGCGGTGTTCATTTTTGCATTCGGCCTGATTCCGCCTGGCTCAACCCGTGAGGTTTTCCTGACCCCGGGGTCAGGAATTTTTTGATTTCTGGGCCAAAAATTGTGCCGTTCCAAATCCAGCATGCAAAAGCACACCTAACCCTTACATTCCACCCCGAATCTCATGGCGGTGTTCATTTTTGCATTCGGCCTGATTCCGCCCGGCTCACCCCGTGAGGTTTTCCTGACCCCGGGGTCAGGAATTTTTTGATTTCTGGGCCAAAAATTGTGCCGTCCCAAATCCAGCATGCAAAAGGACACCTAACCCTTACATTCCACCCCGAAACTCATGGCGGTGTTAATTTTTGCATTCGGCCTGATTCCGCCCGTCTCATCCCGTGAGGTTTTCCTGACCCCGGGGTCAGGAATTTTTTGATTTCTGGGCCAAAATTTGTGCCGTCCCAAATCCAGCATGCAAAAGCACACCTAACCCTTAAATTCCACCCCGAAACTCATGGCGGTGTTCATTTTTGCATTCGGCCTGATTCCGCCAGGCTCACCCCGTGAGGTTTTCCTGACCCCGGGGTCAGGAATTTTTAGATTTCTGGGCGAAAAATTGTGCCGTCCCAAATCCAGCATGCAAAAGCACACCTAACCCCTATATTCCACCCCGAATGTCATGGCGGTGTTCATTTTTGCATTCGGCCTGATTCCGCCAGACTCACCCCGTGAGGTTTTCCTGACCCCGGGGTCAGGAATTTTTTGATTTCTGGGCCAAAAATTGTGCAGTTCCAAATGCAGCATGCAAAAGCACACCTAACCCTTAAATTCCACCCCGAAAGTCATGGCGGTGTTCATTTTTGCATTCGGCCTGATTCCGCCCGGCTCACCCCGTGAGGTTTTCCTGACCCCGGGGTCAGGAATTTTTAAATTTCTGGGCCAAAAATTGTGCCGTCCCAAATCCAGCATGCAAAAGGACACCTAACCCTTACATTCCACCCCGAAACTCATGGCGGTGTTCATTTTTGCATTCGGCCTGATTCCGCCAGGCTCACCCCGTGAGGTTTTCCTGACCCCGGGGTCAGGAATTTTTTGATTTCTGGGCCAAAATTTGTGCCGTCCCAAATCTAGCATGCAAAAGCACACCTAACCCTTAAATTCCACCCCGAAACTCATGGCGGTGTTCATTTTTGCATTCGGCCTGATTCCGCCAGGCTCACCCCGTGAGGTTTTCCTGACCCCGGGGTCAGGAATTTTTTGATTCCTGGGGCAAAAATTGTGCCGTCCCAAATCCAGCATGCAAAAGCACACCTAACCCTTAAATTCCACCCCAAAACTCATGGCGGTGTTCATTTTTGCATTCGGCCTGATTCCGCCAGGCTCACCCCGTGAGGTTTTCCTGACCCCGGGGTCTGGAATTTTTTGATTTCTGGGCCAAAATTTGTGCCGTCCCAAATCCAGCATGCAAAAGCACACCTAACCCTTAAATTCCACCCCGAAACTCATGGCGGTGTTCATTTTTGTATTCGGCCTGATTCCGCCAGGCTCACCTCGTGAGGTTTTCCTGACCCCGGGGTCAGGAATTTTTAAATTTCTGGGCTAAAAATTGTGCCGTCCCAAATCCAGCATGCAAAAGCACACCTAACCCTTATATTCCACCCCGAATGTCATGGCGGTGTTCATTTTTGCATTCGGCCTGATTCCGCCAGGCTCACCCCGTGAGGTTTTCCTGACCCCGGGGTCAGGAATTTTTTGATTTCTGGGCCAAAAGTTGTGCAGTTCCAAATGCAGCATGCAAAAGCACACCTAACCCTTACATTCCACCCCGAATCTCATGGCGGTGTTCATTTTTGCATTCGGCCTGATTCCGCCCGGCTCACCCCGTGAGGTTTTCCTGACCCCGGGGTCAGGAATTTTTTGATTTCTGGGCCAAAATTTGTGCCGTCCCAAATCCAGCATGCAAAAGGACACCTAACCCTTACATTCCACCCCGAAAATCATGGCGGTGTTCATTTTTGCATTCGGCCTGATT
The DNA here is from genome assembly GCF_035149785.1 of Candoia aspera. Classification (NCBI taxonomy): domain Eukaryota; kingdom Metazoa; phylum Chordata; class Lepidosauria; order Squamata; family Candoiidae; genus Candoia; species Candoia aspera. Next base: position 18,571 of record NW_026948296.1, read on the forward strand.
CCGCCAGGCTCACCCTGTGAGGTTTTCCTGACCCCGTGGTCAGGAATTTTTTGATTTCTGGGCAAATTTCCATGGCAAATCAAGCATGAAAGCACCTAAACCCTTATTAAATTTCCACCCCGAAACTTCATGATTTGCTATTAGTTAGTTGCATTAGCCTGTAGCACCCCGGGAGGTTTTCTGACCCCGGGGTCAGGAATTTTTTGATTTCTGGGCGAAAAATGTGCCGTCCCAAATCCAGCATGCAAAAGCACACCTAACCCTTATATTCCACCCCGAATGTCATGGCGGTGTTCATTTTTGCATTCGGCCTGATTCCGCCTGGCTCAACCCGTGAGGTTTTCCTGACCCCGGGGTCAGGAATTTTTTGATTTCTGGGCCAAAAATTGTGCCGTTCCAAATCCAGCATGCAAAAGCACACCTAACCCTTACATTCCACCCCAAAACTCATGGCGGTGTTCATTTTTGCATTCGGCCTGATTCCGCCAGGCTCACCCCGTGAGGTTTTCCTGACCCCGCGGTCAGGAATTTTTTGATTTCTGGGCCAAAATTTGTGCCGTCCCAAATCCAGCATGCAAAAGGACACCTAACCCTTACATTCCACCCCGAAACTCATGGCGGTGTTCATTTTTGCATTCGGCCTGATTCCGCCAGGCTCACCCTGTGAGGTTTTCCTGACCCCGGGGTCAGGAATTTTTTGATTTCTGGGCCAAAATTTGTGCCGTCCCAAATCCAGCATGCAAAAGCACACCTAACCCTTATATTCCACCCCGAATGTCATGGCGGTGTTCATTTTTGCATTCGGCCTGATTCCGCCTGGCTCAACCCGTGAGGTTTTCCTGACCCCGGGGTCAGGAATTTTTTGATTTCTGGGCCAAAAATTGTGCCGTTCCAAATCCAGCATGCAAAAGCACACCTAACCCTTACATTCCACCCCGAATCTCATGGCGGTGTTCATTTTTGCATTCGGCCTGATTCCGCCCGGCTCACCCCGTGAGGTTTTCCTGACCCCGGGGTCAGGAATTTTTTGATTCCTGGGGCAAAAATTGTGCCGTCCCAAATCCAGCATGCAAGAGCACACCTAACCCTTAAATTCCACCCCAAAACTCATGGCGGTGTTCATTTTTGCATTCGGCCTGATTCCGCCAGGCTCACCCCGTGAGGTTTTCCTGACCCCGGGGTCAGGAATTTTTAAATTTCTGGGCGAAAAATTGTCCCGTCCCAAATCCAGCATGCAAAAGCACACCTAACCCTTATATTCCACCCCGAATGTCATGGCGGTGTTCATTTTTGCATTCGGCCTGATTCCGCCAGGCTCACCCCGTGAGGTTTTCCTGACCCCGGGGTCAGGAATTTTTAGATTTCTGGGCGAAAAATTGTGCCGTCCCAAATCCAGCATGCAAAAGCACACCTAACCCCTATATTCCACCCCGAATGTCATGGCGGTGTTCATTTTTGCATTCGGCCTGATTCCGCCAGACTCACCCCGTGAGGTTTTCCTGACCCCGGGGTCAGGAATTTTTTGATTTCTGGGCCAAAAATTGTGCAGTTCCAAATGCAGCATGCAAAAGCACACCTAACCCTTAAATTCCACCCCGAAACCCATGGCGGTGTTCATTTTTGCATTCGGCCTGATTCCGCCCGGCTCACCCCGTGAGGTTTTCCTGACCCCGGGGTCAGGAATTTTTAAATTTCTGGGCCAAAAATTGTGCCGTCCCAAATCCAGCATGCAAAAGGACACCTAACCCTTACATTCCACCCCGAAACTCATGGCGGTGTTCATTTTTGCATTCGGCCTGATTCCGCCAGGCTCACCCCGTGAGGTTTTCCTGACCCCGGGGTCAGGAATTTTTTGATTTCTGGGCCAAAATTTGTGCCGTCCCAAATCTAGCATGCAAAAGCACACCTAACCCTTAAATTCCACCCCGAAACTCATGGCGGTGTTCATTTTTGCATTCGGCCTGATTCCGCCAGGCTCACCCCGTGAGGTTTTCCTGACCCCGGGGTCAGGAATTTTTTGATTCCTGGGGCAAAAATTGTGCCGTCCCAAATCCAGCATGCAAAAGCACACCTAACCCTTAAATTCCACCCCAAAACTCATGGCGGTGTTCATTTTTGCATTCGGCCTGATTCCGCCAGGCTCACCCCGTGAGGTTTTCCTGACCCCGGGGTCAGGAATTTTTTGATTTCTGGGCCAAAATTTGTGCCGTCCCAAATCCAGCATGCAAAAGCACACCTAACCCTTAAATTCCACCCCGAAACTCATGGCGGTGTTCATTTTTGCATTCGGCCTGATTCCGCCAGGCTCACCCCGTGAGGTTTTCCTGACCCCGGGGTCAGGAATTTTTAAATTTCTGGGCTAAAAATTGTGCCGTCCCAAATCCAGCATGCAAAAGCACACCTAACCCTTATATTCCACCCCGAATGTCATGGCGGTGTTCATTTTTGCATTCGGCCTGATTCCGCCAGGCTCACCCCGTGAGGTTTTCCTGACCCCGGGGTCAGGAATTTTTTGATTTCTGGGCCAAAAGTTGTGCAGTTCCAAATGCAGCATGCAAAAGCACACCTAACCCTTACATTCCACCCCGAATCTCATGGCGGTGTTCATTTTTGCATTCGGCCTGATTCCGCCCGGCTCACCCCGTGAGGTTTTCCTGACCCCGGGGTCAGGAATTTTTTGATTTCTGGGCCAAAATTTGTGCCGTCCCAAATCCAGCATGCAAAAGGACACCTAACCCTTACATTCCACCCCGAAACTCATGGCGGTGTTCATTTTTGCATTCGGCCTGATTCCGCCAGGCTCACCCTGTGAGGTTTTCCTGACCCCGGGGTCAGGAATTTTTTGATTTCTGGGCCAAAATTTGTGCCGTCCCAAATCCAGCATGCAAAAGCACACCTAACCCTTATATTCCACCCCGAATGTCATGGCGGTGTTCATTTTTGCATTCGGCCTGATTCCGCCTGGCTCAACCCGTGAGGTTTTCCTGACCCCGGGGTCAGGAATTTTTTGATTTCTGGGCCAAAAATTGTGCCGTTCCAAATCCAGCATGCAAAAGCACACCTAACCCTTACATTCCACCCCGAATCTCATGGCGGTGTTCATTTTTGCATTCGGCCTGATTCCGCCCGGCTCACCCCGTGAGGTTTTCCTGACCCCGGGGTCAGGAATTTTTTGATTCCTGGGGCAAAAATTGTGCCGTCCCAAATCCAGCATGCAAGAGCACACCTAACCCTTAAATTCCACCCCAAAACTCATGGCGGTGTTCATTTTTGCATTCGGCCTGATTCCGCCAGGCTCACCCCGTGAGGTTTTCCTGACCCCGGGGTCAGGAATTTTTAAATTTCTGGGCGAAAAATTGTGCCGTCCCAAATCCAGCATGCAAAAGCACACCTAACCCTTATATTCCACCCCGAATGTCATGGCGGTGTTCATTTTTGCATTCGGCCTGATTCCGCCAGGCTCACCCCGTGAGGTTTTCCTGACCCCGGGGTCAGGAATTATTTGATTTCTGGGCCAAAAATTGTGCCGTCCCAAATCCAGCATGCAAAAGCACACCTAACCCTTATATTCCACCCCGAATGTCATGGCGGTGTTCATTTTTGCATTCGGCCTGATTCCGCCAGGCTCACCCCGTGAGGTTTTCCTGACCCCGGGGTCAGGAATTTTTTGATTTCTGGGCCAAAAATTGTGCCGTCCCAAATCCAGCATGCAAAAGGACACCTAACCCTTACATTCTACCCCGAAACTCATGGCGGTGTTCATTTTTGCATTCGGCCTGATTCCGCCAGGCTCACCCCGTGAGGTTTTCCTGACCCCGGGGTCAGGAATTTTTTGATTTCTGGGCCAAAATTTGTGCCGTCCCAAATCCAGCATGCAAAAGCACACCTAACCCTTAAATTCCACCCCGAAACTCATGGCGGTGTTCATTTTTGCATTCGGCCTTATTCCGCCCGTCTCACCCCGTGAGGTTTTCCTGACCCCGGGGTCAGGAATTTTTTGATTTCTGGGCCAAAATTTGTGCCGTCCCAAATCCAGCATGCAAAAGCACACCTAACCCTTATATTCCACCCCGAATGTCATGGCGGTGTTCATTTTTGCATTCGGCCTGATTCCGCCAGGCTCACCCCGTGAGGTTTTCCTGACCCCGGGGTCAGGAATTTTTTGATTTCTGGGCCAAAAGTTGTGCAGTTCCAAATGCAGCATGCAAAAGCACACCTAACCCTTACATTCCACCCCGAATCTCATGGCGGTGTTCATTTTTGCATTCGGCCTGATTCCGCCCAGCTCACCCCGTGAGGTTTTCCTGACCCCGGGGTCAGGAATTTTTTGATTTCTGGGCGAAAAATTGTGCCGTCCCAAATCCAGCATGCAAAAGCACACCTAACCCTTATATTCCACCCCGAATGTCATGGCGGTGTTCATTTTTGCATTCGGCCTGATTCCGCCTGGCTCAACCCGTGAGGTTTTCCTGACCCCGGGGTCAGGAATTTTTTGATTTCTGGGCCAAAAATTGTGCCGTTCCAAATCCAGCATGCAAAAGCACACCTAACCCTTACATTCCACCCCGAATCTCATGGCGGTGTTCATTTTTGCATTCGGCCTGATTCCGCCCGGCTCACCCCGTGAGGTTTTCCTGACCCCGGGGTCTGGAATTTTTTGATTTCTGGCCAAAAATTGTGCCGTCCCAAATCCAGCATGCAAAAGGACACCTAACCCTTACATTCCACCCCGAAACTCATGGCGGTGTTCATTTTTGCATTCGGCCTGATTCCGCCAGGCTCACCCCGTGAGGTTTTCCTGACCCCGGGGTCAGGAATTTTTGATTTCTGGGCGAAAAATTGTGCCGTCCCAAATCCAGCATGCAAAAGCACACGTAACCCTTATATTCCACCCCGAATGACATGGCGGTGTTCATTTTTGCATTCGGCCTGATTCCGCCTGGCTCAACCCGTGAGGTTTTCCTGACCCCGGGGTCAGGAATTTTTTGATTTCTGGGCCAAAATTTGTGCCGTCCCAAATCCACCATGCAAATGGACACCTAACCCTTACATTCCACCCCGAAACTCATGGCGGTGTTCATTTTTGCATTCGGCCTGATTCCGCCCGTCTCACCCCGTGAGGTTTTCCTGACCCCGGGGTCAGGAATTTTTTGATTCCTGGGGCAAAAATTGTGCCGTCCCAAATCTAGCATGCAAAAGCACACCTAACCCTTAAATTCCACCCCAAAACTCATGGCGGTGTTCATTTTTGCATTCGGCCTGATTCCGCCAGGCTCACCCCGTGAGGTTTTCCTGACCCCGGGGTCAGGAATTTTTTGATTTCTGGGCCAAAATTTGTGCCGTCCCAAATCCAGCATGCAAAAGCACACCTAACCCTTAAATTCCACCCCGAAACTCATGGCGGTGTTCATTTTTGCATTCGGCCTGATTCCGCCAGGCTCACCCCGTGAGGTTTTCCTGACCCCGGGGTCAGGAATTTTTAAATTTCTGGGCGAAAAATTGTGCCGTCCCAAATCCAGCATGCAAAAGCACACCTAACCCTTATATTCCACCCCGAAACTCATGGCGGTGTTCATTTTTGCATTCGGCCTGATTCCGCCCGTCTCACCCCGTGAGGTTTTCCTGACCCCGGGGTCAGGAATTTTTTGATTCCTGGGGCAAAAATTGTGCCGTCCCAAATCCAGCATGCAAGAGCACACCTAACCCTTAAATTCCACCCCAAAACTCATGGCGGTGTTCATTTTTGCATTCGGCCTGATTCCGCCAGGCTCACCCCGTGAGGTTTTCCTGACCCCGGGGTCAGGAATTTTTTGATTTCTGGGCCAAAAATTGTGCCGTTCCAAATCCAGCATGCAAAAGCACACCTAACCCTTACATTCCACCCCGAATCTCATGGCGGTGTTCATTTTTGCATTCGGCCTGATTCCGCCAGGCTCACCCCGTGAGGTTTTCCTGACCCCGGGGTCAGGAATTTTTTGATTTCTGGGCCAAAATTTGTGCCGTCCCAAATCCAGCATGCAAAAGCACACCTAACCCTTATATTCCACCCCGAATGTCATGGCGGTGTTCATTTTTGCATTCGGCCTGATTCCGCCAGGCTCACCCCGTGAGGTTTTCCTGACCCCGGGGTCAGGAATTTTTTGATTTCTGGGCCAAAAATTGTGCAGTTCCAAATGCAGCATGCAAAAGCACACCTGAACCCTTACATTCCATCCCGAATCTCATGGCGGTGTTCATTTTTGCATTCGGCCTGATTCCGCCCGGCTCACCCCGTGAGGTTTTCCTGACCCGGGGTCAGGAATTTTTTGATTTCTGAGCCAAAATTTGTGCCGTCCCAAATCTAGCATGCAAAAGCACACCTAACCCTTAAATTCCACCCCGAAACTCATGGCGGTGTTCATTTTTGCATTCGGCCTGATTCCGCCAGGCTCACCCCGGGAGGTTTTCCTGACCCCGGGGTCAGGAATTTTTTGATTTCTGGGCCAAAAATTGTGCCGTTCCAAATCCAGCATGCAAAAGCACACCTAACCCTTACATTCCACCCCGAATCTCATGGCGGTGTTCATTTTTGCATTCGGCCTGATTCCGCCCGGCTCACCCCGTGAGGTTTTCCTGACCCCGGGGTCAGGAATTTTTTGATTTCTGGGCCAAAAATTGTGCCGTCCCAAATCCACCATGCAAATGGCCACCTAACCCTTACATTCCACCCCGAAACTCATGGCGGTGTTCATTTTTGCATTCGGCCTGATTCCGCCCGTCTCACCCCGTGAGGTTTTCCTGACCCCGGGGTCAGGAATTTTTTGATTTCTGGGCCAAAATTTGTGCCGTCCCAAATCTAGCATGCAAAAGCACACCTAACCCTTAAATTCCACCCCGAAACTCATGGCGGTGTTCATTTTTGCATTCGGCCTGATTCCGCCAGGCTCACCCCGGGAGGTTTTCCTGACCCCGGGGTCAGGAATTTTTTGATTTCTGGGCGAAAAATTGTGCCGTCCCAAATCTAGCATGCAAAAGCACACCTAACCCTTACATTCCACCCCGAAACTCATGGCGGTGTTCATTTTTGCATTCGGCCTGATTCCGCCCGTCTCACCCCGTGAGGTTTTCCTGACCCCGGGGTCAGGAATTTTTTGATTTCTGGGCCAAAATTTGTGCCGTCCCAAATCCACCATGCAAATGGACACCTAACCCTTACATTCCACCCCGAAACTCATGGCGGTGTTCATTTTTGCATTCGGCCTGATTCCGCCCGTCTCACCCCGTGAGGTTTTCCTGACCCCGGGGTCAGGAATTTTTTGATTTCTGGGCCAAAATTTGTGCCGTCCCAAATCTAGCATGCAAAAGCACACCTAACCCTTAAATTCCACCCCGAAACTCATGGCGGTGTTCATTTTTGCATTCGGCCTGATTCCGCCAGGCTCACCCCGGGAGGTTTTCCTGACCCCGGGGTCAGGAATTTTTTGATTTCTGGGCCAAAAATTGTGCCGTTCCAAATCCAGCATGCAAAAGCACACCTAACCCTTACATTCCACCCCGAATCTCATGGCGGTGTTCATTTTTGCATTCGGCCTGATTCCGCCCGGCTCACCCCGTGAGGTTTTCCTGACCCCGGGGTCAGGAATTTTTTGATTTCTGGGCCAAAAATTGTGCCGTCCCAAATCCACCATGCAAATGGACACCTAACCCTTACATTCCACCCCGAAACTCATGGCGGTGTTCATTTTTGCATTCGGCCTGATTCCGCCCGTCTCACCCCGTGAGGTTTTCCTGACCCCGGGGTCAGGAATTTTTTGATTCCTGGGGCAAAAATTGTGCCGTCCCAAATCCAGCATGCAAAAGCACACCTAACCCTTAAATTCCACCCCAAAACTCATGGCGGTGTTCATTTTTGCATTCGGCCTGATTCCTCCAGGCTCACCCCGTGAGGTTTTCCTGACCCCGGGGTCAGGAATTTTTTGATTTCTGGGCCAAAATTTGTGCCGTCCCAAATCTAGCATGCAAAAGCACACCTAACCCTTAAATTCCACCCCAAAACTCATGGCGGTGTTCATTTTTGCATTCGGCCTGATTCCGCCAGGCTCACCCCGGGAGGTTTTCCTGACCCCGGGGTCAGGAATTTTTTGATTTCTGGGTGAAAAATTGTGCCGTCCCAAATCCAGCATGCAAAAGGACACCTAACCCTTACATTCCACCCCGAATCTCATGGCGGTGTTCATTTTTACATTCGGCCTGATTCCGCCTGGCTCAACCCATGAGGTTTTCCTGACCCCGGGGTCAGGAATTTTTTGATTCCTGGGGCAAAAATTGTGCCGTCCCAAATCCACCATGCAAATGGACACCTAACCCTTACATTCCACCCCGAAACTCATGGCGGTGTTCATTTTTGCATTCGGCCTGATTCCGCCCGTCTCACCCCGTGAGGTTTTCCTGACCCCGGGGTCAGGAATTTTTTGATTTCTGGGCCAAAATTTGTGCCGTCCCAAATCTAGCATGCAAAAGCACACCTAACCCTTAAATTCCACCCCGAAACTCATGGCGGTGTTCATTTTTGCATTCGGCCTGATTCCGCCAGGCTCACCCCGGGAGGTTTTCCTGACCCCGGGGTCAGGAATTTTTTGATTTCTGGGCGAAAAATTGTGCCGTCCCAAATCCAGCATGCAAAAGGACACCTAACCCTTACATTCCACCCCGAATCTCATGGCGGTGTTCATTTTTACATTCGGCCTGATTCCGCCTGGCTCAACCCGTGAGGTTTTCCTGACCCCGGGGTCAGGAATTTTTTGATTTCTGGGCCAAAAATTGTGCCGTTCCAAATCCAGCATGCAAAAGCACACCTAACCCTTACATTCCACCCCGAATCTCATGGCGGTGTTCATTTTTGCATTCGGCCTGATTCCGCCCGGCTCACCCCGTGAGGTTTTCCTGACCCGGGGTCAGGAATTTTTTGATTTCTGAGCCAAAATTTGTGCCGTCCCAAATCTAGCATGCAAAAGCACACCTAACCCTTAAATTCCACCCCGAAACTCATGGCGGTGTTCATTTTTGCATTCGGCCTGATTCCGCCAGGCTCACCCCGGGAGGTTTTCCTGACCCCGGGGTCAGGAATTTTTTGATTTCTGGGCCAAAAATTGTGCCGTTCCAAATCCAGCATGCAAAAGCACACCTAACCCTTACATTCCACCCCGAATCTCATGGCGGTGTTCATTTTTGCATTCGGCCTGATTCCGCCCGGCTCACCCCGTGAGGTTTTCCTGACCCCGGGGTCAGGAATTTTTTGATTTCTGGGCCAAAAATTGTGCCGTCCCAAATCCACCATGCAAATGGCCACCTAACCCTTACATTCCACCCCGAAACTCATGGCGGTGTTCATTTTTGCATTCGGCCTGATTCCGCCCGTCTCACCCCGTGAGGTTTTCCTGACCCCGGGGTCAGGAATTTTTTGATTTCTGGGCCAAAATTTGTGCCGTCCCAAATCTAGCATGCAAAAGCACACCTAACCCTTAAATTCCACCCCGAAACTCATGGCGGTGTTCATTTTTGCATTCGGCCTGATTCCGCCAGGCTCACCCCGGGAGGTTTTCCTGACCCCGGGGTCAGGAATTTTTTGATTTCTGGGCGAAAAATTGTGCCGTCCCAAATCCAGCATGCAAAAGGACACCTAACCCTTACATTCCACCCCGAATCTCATGGCGGTGTTCATTTTTACATTCGGCCTGATTCCGCCTGGCTCAACCCGTGAGGTTTTCCTGACCCCGGGGTCAGGAATTTTTTGATTTCTGGGCCAAAATTTGTGCCGTCCCAAATCTAGCATGCAAAAGCACATCTAACCCTTACATTCCACCCCGAAACTCATGGCGGTGTTCATTTTTGCATTCGGCCTGATTCCGCCCGTCTCACCCCGTGAGGTTTTCCTGACCCCGGGGTCAGGAATTTTTTGATTTCTGGGCCAAAATTTGTGCCGTCCCAAATCCACCATGCAAATGGACACCTAACCCTTACATTCCACCCCGAAACTCATGGCGGTGTTCATTTTTGCATTCGGCCTGATTCCGCCCGTCTCACCCCGTGAGGTTTTCCTGACCCCGGGGTCAGGAATTTTTTGATTTCTGGGCCAAAATTTGTGCCGTCCCAAATCTAGCATGCAAAAGCACACCTAACCCTTAAATTCCACCCCGAAACTCATGGCGGTGTTCATTTTTGCATTCGGCCTGATTCCGCCAGGCTCTCCCCGGGAGGTTTTCCTGACCCCGGGGTCAGGAATTTTTTGATTTCTGGGCCAAAAATTGTGCCGTTCCAAATCCAGCATGCAAAAGCACACCTAACCCTTACATTCCACCCCGAATCTCATGGCGGTGTTCATTTTTGCATTCGGCCTGATTCCGCCCGGCTCACCCCGTGAGGTTTTCCTGACCCCGGGGTCAGGAATTTTTTGATTTCTGGGCCAAAAATTGTGCCGTCCCAAATCCACCATGCAAATGGACACCTAACCCTTACATTCCACCCCGAAACTCATGGCGGTGTTCATTTTTGCATTCGGCCTGATTCCGCCCGTCTCACCCCGTGAGGTTTTCCTGACCCCGGGGTCAGGAATTTTTTGATTCCTGGGGCAAAAATTGTGCCGTCCAAAATCCAGCATGCAAAAGCACACCTAACCCTTAAATTCCACCCCAAAACTCATGGCGGTGTTCATTTTTGCATTCGGCCTGATTCCTCCAGGCTCACCCCGTGAGGTTTTCCTGACCCCGGGGTCAGGAATTTTTTGATTTCTGGGCCAAAATTTGTGCCGTCCCAAATCTAGCATGCAAAAGCACACCTAACCCTTAAATTCCACCCCGAAACTCATGGCGGTGTTCATTTTTGCATTCGGCCTGATTCCGCCAGGCTCACCCCGGGAGGTTTTCCTGACCCCGGGGTCAGGAATTTTTTGATTTCTGGGCGAAAAATTGTGCCGTCCCAAATCCAGCATGCAAAAGGACACCTAACCCTTACATTCCACCCCGAATCTCATGGCGGTGTTCATTTTTACATTCGGCCTGATTCCGCCTGGCTCAACCCATGAGGTTTTCCTGACCCCGGGGTCAGGAATTTTTGATTCCTGGGGCAAAAATTGTGCCGTCCCAAATCCACCATGCAAATGGACACCTAACCCTTACATTCCACCCCGAAACTCATGGCGGTGTTCATTTTTGCATTCGGCCTGATTCCGCCCGTCTCACCCCGTGAGGTTTTCCTGACCCCGGGGTCAGGAATTTTTTGATTTCTGGGCCAAAATTTGTGCCGTCCCAAATCTAGCATGCAAAAGCACACCTAACCCTTAAATTCCACCCCGAAACTCATGGCGGTGTTCATTTTTGCATTCGGCCTGATTCCGCCAGGCTCACCCCGGGAGGTTTTCCTGACCCCGGGGTCAGGAATTTTTTGATTTCTGGGCGAAAAATTGTGCCGTCCCAAATCCAGCATGCAAAAGGACACCTAACCCTTACATTCCACCCCGAATCTCATGGCGGTGTTCATTTTTACATTCGGCCTGATTCCGCCTGGCTCAACCCGTGAGGTTTTCCTGACCCCGGGGTCAGGAATTTTTTGATTTCTGGGCCAAAAATTGTGCCGTTCCAAATCCAGCATGCAAAAGCACACCTAACCCTTACATTCCACCCCGAAACTCATGGCGGTGTTCATTTTTGCATTCGGCCTGATTCCGCCAGGCTCACCCCGTGAGGTTTTCCTGACCCCGGGGTCAGGAATTTTTTGATTTCTGGGCCAAAAATTGTGCCGTCCCAAATCCACCATGCAAATGGCCACCTAACCCTTACATTCCACCCCGAAACTCATGGCGGTGTTCATTTTTGCATTCGGCCTGATTCCGCCCGTCTCACCCCGTGAGGTTTTCCTGACCCCGGGGTCAGGAATTTTTTGATTTCTGGGCCAAAATTTGTGCCGTCCCAAATCTAGCATGCAAAAGCACACCTAACCCTTAAATTCCACCCCGAAACTCATGGCGGTGTTCATTTTTGCATTCGGCCTGATTCCGCCAGGCTCACCCCGGGAGGTTTTCCTGACCCCGGGGTCAGGAATTTTTTGATTTCTGGGCCAAAAATTGTGCCGTTCCAAATCCAGCATGCAAAAGCACACCTAACCCTTACATTCCACCCCGAATCTCATGGCGGTGTTCATTTTTGCATTCGGCCTGATTCCGCCCGGCTCACCCCGTGAGGTTTTCCTGACCCCGGGGTCAGGAATTTTTTGATTTCTGGGCCAAAAATTGTGCCGTCCCAAATCCACCATGCAAATGGACAACTAACCCTTACATTCCACCCCGAAACTCATGGCGGTGTTCATTTTTGCATTCGGCCTGATTCCGCCCGTCTCACCCCGTGAGGTTTTCCTGACCCCGGGGTCAGGAATTTTTTGATTCCTGGGGCAAAAATTGTGCCGTCCCAAATCCAGCATGCAAAAGCACACCTAACCCTTAAATTCCACCCCAAAACTCATGGCGGTGTTCATTTTTGCATTCGGCCTGATTCCTCCAGGCTCACCCCGTGAGGTTTTCCTGACCCCGGGGTCAGGAATTTTTTGATTTCTGGGCCAAAATTTGTGCCGTCCCAAATCTAGCATGCAAAAGCACACCTTACCCTTAAATTCCACCCCGAAACTCATGGCGGTGTTCATTTTTGCATTCGGCCTGATTCCGCCAGGCTCACCCCGGGAGGTTTTCCTGACCCCGGGGTCAGGAATTTTTTGATTTCTGGGCGAAAAATTGTGCCGTCCCAAATCCAGCATGCAAAAGGACACCTAACCCTTACATTCCACCCCGAATCTCATGGCGGTGTTCATTTTTACATTCGGCCTGATTCCGCCTGGCTCAACCCATGAGGTTTTCCTGACCCCGGGGTCAGGAATTTTTTGATTCCTGGGGCAAAAATTGTGCCGTCCCAAATCCACCATGCAAATGGACACCTAACCCTTACATTCCACCCCGAAACTCATGGCGGTGTTCATTTTTGCATTCGGCCTGATTCCGCCAGGCTCACCCCGGGAGGTTTTCCTGACCCCGGGGTCAGGAATTTTTTGATTTCTGGGCGAAAAATTGTGCCGTCCCAAATCCAGCATGCAAAAGGACACCTAACCCTTACATTCCACCCCGAATCTCATGGCGGTGTTCATTTTTACATTCGGCCTGATTCCGCCTGGCTCAACCCGTGAGGTTTTCCTGACCCCGGGGTCAGGAATTTTTTGATTTCTGGGCCAAAAATTGTGCCGTTCCAAATCCAGCATGCAAAAGCACACCTAACCCTTACATTCCACCCCGAATCTCATGGCGGTGTTCATTTTTGCATTCGGCCTGATTCCGCCCGGCTCACCCCGTGAGGTTTTCCTGACCCCGGGGTCAGGAATTTTTTGATTTATGGGCCAAAAATTGTGCCGTCCCAAATCCAGCATGCAAAAGGACACCTAACCCTTACATTCCACCCCGAAACTCATGGCGGTGTTCATTTTTGCATTCGGCCTGATTCCGCCAGGCTCACCCCGTGAGGTTTTCCTGACCCCGGGGTCAGGAATTTTTTGATTTCTGGGCGAAAAATTGTGCCGTCCCAAATCCAGCATGCAAAAGCACACGTAACCCTTATATTCCACCCCGAATGTCATGGCGGTGTTCATTTTTGCATTCGGCCTGATTCCGCCTGGCTCAACCCGTGAGGTTTTCCTGACCCCGGGGTCAGGAATTTTTTGATTTCTGGGCCAAAATTTGTGCCGTCCCAAATCCACCATGCAAATGGACACCTAACCCTTACATTCCACCCCGAAACTCATGGCGGTGTTCATTTTTGCATTCGGCCTGATTCCGCCCGTCTCACCCCGTGAGGTTTTCCTGACCCCGGGGTCAGGAATTTTTTGATTCCTGGGGCAAAAATTGTGCCGTCCCAAATCCAGCATGCAAAAGCACACCTAACCCTTAAATTCCACCCCAAAACTCATGGCGGTGTTCATTTTTGCATTCGGCCTGATTCCGCCAGGCTCACCCCGTGAGGTTTTCCTGACCCCGGGGTCAGGAATTTTTTGATTTCTGGGCCAAAATTTGTGCCGTCCCAAATCTAGCATGCAAAAGCACACCTAACCCTTAAATTCCACCCCGAAACTCATGGCGGTGTTCATTTTTGCATTCGGCCTGATTCCGCCAGGCTCACCCCGGGAGGTTTTCCTGACCCCGGGGTCAGGAATTTTTTGATTTCTGGGCGAAAAATTGTGCCGTCCCAAATCCAGCATGCAAAAGGACACCTAACCCTTACATTCCACCCCGAATCTCATGGCGGTGTTCATTTTTACATTCGGCCTGATTCCGCCTGGCTCAACCCATGAGGTTTTCCTGACCCCGGGGTCAGGAATTTTTTGATTCCTGGGGCAAAAATTGTGCCGTCCCAAATCCACCATGCAAATGGACACCTAACCCTTACATTCCACCCCGAAACTCATGGCGGTGTTCATTTTTGCATTCGGCCTGATTCCGCCCGTCTCACCCCGTGAGGTTTTCCTGACCCCGGGGTCAGGAATTTTTTGATTTCTGGGCCAAAATTTGTGCCGTCCCAAATCTAGCATTCAAAAGCACACCTAACCCTTAAATTCCACCCCGAAACTCATGGCGGTGTTCATTTTTGCATTCGGCCTGATTCCGCCAGGCTCACCCCGGGAGGTTTTCCTGACCCCGGGGTCAGGAATTTTTTGATTTCTGGGCGAAAAATTGTGCCGTCCCAAATCCAGCATGCAAAAGGACACCTAACCCTTACATTCCACCCCGAATCTCATGGCGGTGTTCATTTTTACATTCGGCCTGATTCCGCCTGGCTCAACCCGTGAGGTTTTCCTGACCCCGGGGTCAGGAATTTTTTGATTTCTGGGCCAAAAATTGTGCCGTTCCAAATCCAGCATGCAAAAGCACACCTAACCCTTACATTCCACCCCGAATCTCATGGCGGTGTTCATTTTTGCATTCGGCCTGATTCCGCCCGGCTCACCCCGTGAGGTTTTCCTGACCCCGGGGTCAGGAATTTTTTGATTTATGGGCCAAAAATTGTGCCGTCCCAAATCCAGCATGCAAAAGGACACCTAACCCTTACATTCCACCCCGAAACTCATGGCGGTGTTCATTTTTGCATTCGGCCTGATTCCGCCAGGCTCACCCCGTGAGGTTTTCCTGACCCCGGGGTCAGGAATTTTTTGATTTCTGGGCGAAGAATTGTGCCGTCCCAAATCCAGCATGCAAAAGCAAACGTAACCCTTATATTCCACCCCGAATGTCATGGCGGTGTTCATTTTTGCATTCGGCCTGATTCCGCCTGGCTCAACCCGTGAGGTTTTCCTGACCCCGGGGTCAGGAATTTTTTGATTTCTGGGCCAAAATTTGTGCCGTCCCAAATCCACCATGCAAATGGACACCTAACCCTTACATTCCACCCCGAAACTCATGGCGGTGTTCATTTTTGCATTCGGCCTGATTCCGCCCGTCTCACCCCGTGAGGTTTTCCTGACCCCGGGGTCAGGAATTTTTTGATTCCTGGGGCAAAAATTGTGCCGTCCCAAATCCAGCATGCAAAAGCACACCTAACCCTAAATTCCACCCCAAAACTCATGGCGGTGTTCATTTTTGCATTCGGCCTGATTCCGCCAGGCTCACCCCGTGAGGTTTTCCTGACCCCGGGGTCAGGAATTTTTTGATTTCTGGGCCAAAATTTGTGCCGTCCCAAATCCAGCATGCAAAAGCACACCTAACCCTTAAATTCCACCCCGAAACTCATGGCGGTGTTCATTTTTGCATTCGGCCTGATTCCGCCAGGCTCACCCCGTGAGGTTTCCTGACCCCGGGGTTTGGAATTTTTAAATTTCTGGGCGAAAAATTGTGCCGTCCCAAATCCAGCATGCAAAAGCACACCCTAACCCTTATATTCCACCCCGAATGTCATGGCGGTGTTCATTTTTGCATGTCGGACTGATTCCGCAGGCTCACCCCGTGAGGTTTTCCTGACCCCGGGGTCAGGAATTTTTTGATTTCTGGGCCAAAAATTGTGCAGTTCCAAATGCAGCATGCAAAAGCACACCTAACCTTACATTCCACCCCGAATCTCATGGCGGTGTTCATTTTTGCATTCGGCCTGATTCCGCCAGGCTCACCCCGTGAGGTTTTCCTGACCCCGGGGTCAGGAATTTTTTGATTCTGGGCCAAAATTTGTGCGTCCCAAATCCAGCATGCAAAAGCACACCTAACACTTAAATTCCACCCCGAAACTCATGGCGGTGTTCATTTTTGCATTCGGCCTGATTCCCGCCAGGCTCACCCCGTGAGGTTTCCTGACCCCGGGGTCAGGAATTTTAAATTTCTGGGCGAAAAATTGTGCCGTCCCAAATCCAGCATGCAAAAGCACACCTACCCTTATATTCCACCCCGAATGTCATGGCGGTGTTAATTTTTGCATTCGGCCTGATTCCGCCAGGCTCACCCCGTGAGGTTTTCCTGACCCCGGGGTCAGGAATTTTTTGATTTCTGGGCCAAAAATTGTGCAGTTCCAAATGCAGCATGCAAAAGCACACCTAACCCTTACATTCCACCCCGAATCTCATGGCGGTGTTCATTTTTGCATTCGGCCTGATTCCGCCCGGCTCACCCCGTGAGGTTTTCCTGACCCCGGGGTCAGGAATTTTTTGATTTCTGGGCGAAAAATTGTGCCGTCCCAAATCCAGCATGCAAAAGCACACCTAACCCTTACATTCCACCCCGAAACTCATGGCGGTGTTCATTTTTGCATTCGGCCTGATTCCGCCCGGCTCACCCCGTGAGGTTTTCCTGACCCCGGGGTCAGGAATTTTTTGATTTCTGGGCCAAAAATTGTGCCGTCCCAAATCCAGCATGCAAAAGGACACCTAACCCTTACATTCCACCCCGAAACTCATGGCGGTGTTCATTTTTGCATTCGGCCTGATTCCGCCCGTCTCACCCCGTGAGGTTTTCCTGACCCCGGGGTCAGGAATTTTTTGATTCCTGGGGCAAAAATTGTGCCGTCCCAAATCCAGCATGCAAGAGCACACCTAACCCTTAAATTCCACCCCAAAACTCATGGCGGTGTTCATTTTTGCATTCGGCCTGATTCCGCCAGGCTCACCCCGTGAGGTTTTCCTGACCCCGGGGTCAGGAATTTTTTGATTTCTGGGCCAAAAATTGTGCCGTTCCAAATCCAGCATGCAAAAGCACACCTAACCCTTACATTCCACCCCGAATCTCATGGCGGTGTTCATTTTTGCATTCGGCCTGATTCCGCCAGGCTCACCCCGTGAGGTTTTCCTGACCCCGGGGTCCGGAATTTTTTGATTCCTGGGGCAAAAATTGTGCCGTCCCAAATCCACCATGCAAATGGACATCTAACCCTTACATTCCACCCCGAAACTCATGGCGGTGTTCATTTTTGCATTCGGCCTGATTCCGCCCGTCTCACCCCGTGAGGTTTTCCTGACCCCGGGGTCAGGAATTTTTTGATTTCTGGGCCAAAAATTGTGCCGTCCCAAATCCAGCATGCAAAAGGACACCTAACCCTTACATTCCACCCCGAAACTCATGGCGGTGTTCATTTTTGCATTCGGCCTGATTCCGCCAGGCTCACCCCGTGAGGTTTTCCTGACCCCGGGGTCAGGAATTTTTTGATTTCTGGGCGAAAAATTGTGCCGTCCCAAATCCAGCATGCAAAAGCACACGTAACCCTTATATTCCACCCCGAATGTCATGGCGGTGTTCATTTTTGCATTCGGCCTGATTCCGCCTGGCTCAACCCGTGAGGTTTTCCTGACCCCGGGGTCAGGAATTTTTTGATTTCTGGGCCAAAAATTGTGCAGTTCCAAATGCAGCATGCAAAAGCACACCTAACCCTTACATTCCACCCCGAATCTCATGGCGGTGTTCATTTTTGCATTCGGCCTGATTCCGCCCGGCTCACCCCGTGAGGTTTTCCTGACCCCGGGGTCAGGAATTTTTTGATTTCTGGGCGAAAAATTGTGCCGTCCCAAATCCAGCATGCAAAAGCACACCTAACCCTTACATTCCACCCCGAAACTCATGGCGGTGTTCATTTTTGCATTCGGCCTGATTCCGCCCGGCTCACCCCGTGAGGTTTTCCTGACCCCGGGGTCAGGAATTTTTTGATTTCTGGGCCAAAAATTGTGCCGTCCCAAATCCAGCATGCAAAAGGACACCTAACCCTTACATTCCACCCCGAAACTCATGGCGGTGTTCATTTTTGCATTCGGCCTGATTCCGCCCGTCTCACCCCGTGAGGTTTTCCTGACCCCGGGGTCAGGAATTTTTTGATTCCTGGGGCAAAAATTGTGCCGTCCCAAATCCAGCATGCAAGAGCACACCTAACCCTTAAATTCCACCCCAAAACTCATGGCGGTGTTCATTTTTGCATTCGGCCTGATTCCGCCAGGCTCACCCCGTGAGGTTTTCCTGACCCCGGGGTCAGGAATTTTTTGATTTCTGGGCCAAAAATTGTGCCGTTCCAAATCCAGCATGCAAAAGCACACCTAACCCTTACATTCCACCCCGAATCTCATGGCGGTGTTCATTTTTGCATTCGGCCTGATTCCGCCAGGCTCACCCCGTGAGGTTTTCCTGACCCCGGGGTCAGGAATTTTTTGATTTCTGGGCCAAAATTTGTGCCGTCCCAAATCCAGCATGCAAAAGCACACCTAACCCTTAAATTCCACCCCGAAACTCATGGCGGTGTTCATTTTTGCATTCGGCCTGATTCCGCCAGGCTCACCCCGTGAGGTTTTCCTGACCCCGGGGTCAGGAATTTTTTGATTTCTGGGCCAAAATTTGTGCCGTCCCAAATCCAGCATGCAAAAGCACACCTAACCCTTATATTCCACCCCGAATGTCATGGCGGTGTTCATTTTTGCATTCGGCCTGATTCCGCCAGGCTCACCCCGTGAGGTTTTCCTGACCCCGGGGTCAGGAATTTTTTGATTTCTGGGCCAAAAATTGTGCAGTTCCAAATGCAGCATGCAAAAGCACACCTGAACCCTTACATTCCACCCCGAATCTCATGGCGGTGTTCATTTTTGCATTCGGCCTGATTCCGCCCGGCTCACCCCGTGAGGTTTTCCTGACCCCGGGGTCAGGAATTTTTTGATTTCTGGGCCAAAAATTGTGCCGTCCCAAATCCAGCATGCAAAAGGACACCTAACCCTTACATTCCACCCCGAAACTCATGGCGGTGTTCATTTTTGCATTCGGCCTGATTCCGCCAGGCTCACCCCGTGAGGTTTTCCTGACCCGGGGTCAGGAATTTTTTGATTTCTGGGCCAAAATTTGTGCCGTCCCAAATCTAGCATGCAAAAGCACACCTAACCCTTACATTCCACCCCGAATCTCATGGCGGTGTTCATTTTTGCATTCGGCCTGATTCCGCCCGGCTCACCCCGTGAGGTTTTCCTGACCCCGGGGTCAGGAATTTTTTGATTTCTGGGCCAAAATTTGTGCCGTCCCAAATCCAGCATGCAAAAGCACACCTAACCCTTAAATTCCACCCCGAAACTCATGGCGGTGTTCATTTTTGCATTCGGCCTGATTCCGCCAGGCTCACCCCGTGAGGTTTTCCTGACCCCGGGGTCAGGAATTTTTTGATTTCTGGGCCAAAATTTGTGCCGTCCCAAATCCAGCATGCAAAAGCACACCTAACCCTTATATTCCACCCCGAATGTCATGGCGGTGTTCATTTTTGCATTCGGCCTGATTCCGCCAGGCTCACCCCGTGAGGTTTTCCTGACCCCGGGGTCAGGAATTTTTTGATTTCTGGGCCAAAAATTGTGCAGTTCCAAATGCAGCATGCAAAAGCACACCTGAACCCTTACATTCCACCCCGAATCTCATGGCGGTGTTCATTTTTGCATTCGGCCTGATTCCGCCCGGCTCACCCCGTGAGGTTTTCCTGACCCCGGGGTCAGGAATTTTTTGATTTCTGGGCCAAAAATTGTGCCGTCCCAAATCCAGCATGCAAAAGGACACCTAACCCTTACATTCCACCCCGAAACTCATGGCGGTGTTCATTTTTGCATTCGGCCTGATTCCGCCAGGCTCACCCCGTGAGGTTTTCCTGACCCGGGGTCAGGAATTTTTTGATTTCTGGGCCAAAATTTGTGCCGTCCCAAATCTAGCATGCAAAAGCACACCTAACCCTTACATTCCACCCCGAATCTCATGGCGGTGTTCATTTTTGCATTCGGCCTGATTCCGCCCGGCTCACCCCGTGAGGTTTTCCTGACCCCGGGGTCAGGAATTTTTTGATTTCTGGGCCAAAAATTGTGCCGTCCCAAATCCACCATGCAAATGGACACCTAACCCTTACATTCCACCCCGAAACTCATGGCGGTGTTCATTTTTGCATTCGGCCTGATTCCGCCCGTCTCACCCCGTGAGGTTTTCCTGACCCCGGGGTCAGGAATTTTTTGATTCCTGGGGCAAAAATTGTGCCGTCCCAAATCCAGCATACAAAAGCACACCTAACCCTTAAATTCCACCCCAAAACTCATGGCGGTGTTCATTTTTGCATTCGGCCTGATTCCGCCAGGCTCACCCCGTGAGGTTTTCCTGACCCCGGGGTCAGGAATTTTTTGATTTCTGGGCCAAAATTTGTGCCGTCCCAAATCTAGCATGCAAAAGCACACCTAACCCTTAAATTCCACCCCGAAACTCATGGCGGTGTTCATTTTTGCATTCGGCCTGATTCCGCCAGGCTCACCCCGGGAGGTTTTCCTGACCCCGGGGTCAGGAATTTTTTGATTTCTGGGCGAAAAATTGTGCCGTCCCAAATCCAGCATGCAAAAGGACACCTAACCCTTACATTCCAACCCGAATCTCATGGCGGTGTTCATTTTTACATTCGGCCTGATTCCGCCTGGCTCAACCCGTGAGGTTTTCCTGACCCCGGGGTCAGGAATTTTTTGATTCCTGGGGCAAAAATTGTGCCGTCCCAAATCCACCATGCAAATGGACATCTAACCCTTACATTCCACCCCGAAACTCATGGCGGTGTTCATTTTTGCATTCGGCCTGATTCCGCCCGTCTCACCCCGTGAGGTTTTCCTGACCCCGGGGTCAGGAATTTTTTGATTCCTGGGGCAAAAATTGTGCCGTCCCAAATCCAGCATGCAAAAGCACACCTAACCCTTAAATTCCACCCCAAAACTCATGGCGGTGTTCATTTTTGCATTCGGCCTGATTCCGCCAGGCTCACCCCGTGAGGTTTTCCTGACCCCGGGGTCAGGAATTTTTTGATTTCTGGGCCAAAATTTGTGCCGTCCCAAATCTAGCATGCAAAAGCACACCTAACCCTTAAATTCCACCCCGAAACTCATGGCGGTGTTCATTTTTGCATTCGGCCTGATTCCGCCAGGCTCACCCCGGGAGGTTTTCCTGACCCCGGGGTCAGGAATTTTTTGATTTCTGGGCGAAAAATTGTGCCGTCCCAAATCCAGCATGCAAAAGGACACCTAACCCTTACATTCCACCCCGAATCTCATGGCGGTGTTCATTTTTACATTCGGCCTGATTCCGCCTGGCTCAACCCGTGAGGTTTTCCTGACCCCGTGGTCAGGAATTTTTTGATTTCTGGGCCAAAAATTGTGCCGTCCCAAATCCAGCATGCAAAAGCACACCTAACCCTTAAATTCCACCCCAAAACTCATGGCGGTGTTCATTTTTGCATTCGGCCTGATTCCGCCAGGCTCACCCCGTGAGGTTTTCCTGACCCCGGGGTCAGGAATTTTTTGATTTCTGGGCCAAAAATTGTGCCGTTCCAAATCCAGCATGCAAAAGCACACCTAACCCTTACATTCCACCCCGAATCTCATGGCGGTGTTCATTTTTGCATTCGGCCTGATTCCGCCCGGCTCACCCCGTGAGGTTTTCCTGACCCCGGGGTCAGGAATTTTTTGATTTCTGGGCCAAAAATTGTGCCGTCCCAAATCCAGCATGCAAAAGGACACCTAACCCTTACATTCCACCCCGAAACTCATGGCGGTGTTCATTTTTGCATTCGGCCTGATTCCGCCCGGCTCACCCCGTGAGGTTTTCCTGACCCCGGGGTCAGGAATTTTTCGATTCCTGGGGCAAAAATTGTGCCGTCCCAAATCCAGCATGCAAAAGCACACCTAACCCTTAAATTCCACCCCGAAACTCATGGCGGTGTTCATTTTTGCATTCGGCCTGATTCCGCCAGGCTCACCCCGTGAGGTTTTCCTGACCCCGGGGTCAGGAATTTTTTGATTTCTGGGCCAAAATTTGTGCCGTCCCAAATCCAGCATGCAAAAGCACACCTAACCCTTATATTCCACCCCGAATGTCATGGCGGTGTTCATTTTTGCATTCGGCCTGATTCCGCCAGGCTCACCCCGTGAGGTTTTCCTGACCCCGGGGTCAGGAATTTTTTGATTTCTGGGCCAAAAATTGTGCAGTTCCAAATGCAGCATGCAAAAGCACACCTGAACCCTTACATTCCACCCCGAATCTCATGGCGGTGTTCATTTTTGCATTCGGCCTGATTCCGCCCGGCTCACCCCGTGAGGTTTTCCTGACCCCGGGGTCAGGAATTTTTTGATTTCTGGGCCAAAAATTGTGCCGTCCCAAATCCAGCATGCAAAAGGACACCTAACCCTTACATTCCACCCCGAAACTCATGGCGGTGTTCATTTTTGCATTCGGCCTGATTCCGCCAGGCTCACCCCGTGAGGTTTTCCTGACCCGGGGTCAGGAATTTTTTGATTTCTGGGCCAAAATTTGTGCCGTCCCAAATCTAGCATGCAAAAGCACACCTAACCCTTACATTCCACCCCGAATCTCATGGCGGTGTTCATTTTTGCATTCGGCCTGATTCCGCCCGGCTCACCCCGTGAGGTTTTCCTGACCCCGGGGTCAGGAATTTTTTGATTTCTGGGCCAAAAATTGTGCCGTCCCAAATCCACCATGCAAATGGACACCTAACCCTTACATTCCACCCCGAAACTCATGGCGGTGTTCATTTTTGCATTCGGCCTGATTCCGCCCGTCTCACCCCGTGAGGTTTTCCTGACCCCGGGGTCAGGAATTTTTTGATTCCTGGGGCAAAAATTGTGCCGTCCCAAATCCAGCATACAAAAGCACACCTAACCCTTAAATTCCACCCCAAAACTCATGGCGGTGTTCATTTTTGCATTCGGCCTGATTCCGCCAGGCTCACCCCGTGAGGTTTTCCTGACCCCGGGGTCAGGAATTTTTTGATTTCTGGGCCAAAATTTGTGCCGTCCCAAATCTAGCATGCAAAAGCACACCTAACCCTTAAATTCCACCCCGAAACTCATGGCGGTGTTCATTTTTGCATTCGGCCTGATTCCGCCAGGCTCACCCCGGGAGGTTTTCCTGACCCCGGGGTCAGGAATTTTTTGATTTCTGGGCGAAAAATTGTGCCGTCCCAAATCCAGCATGCAAAAGGACACCTAACCCTTACATTCCAACCCGAATCTCATGGCGGTGTTCATTTTTACATTCGGCCTGATTCCGCCTGGCTCAACCCGTGAGGTTTTCCTGACCCCGGGGTCAGGAATTTTTTGATTCCTGGGGCAAAAATTGTGCCGTCCCAAATCCACCATGCAAATGGACATCTAACCCTTACATTCCACCCCGAAACTCATGGCGGTGTTCATTTTTGCATTCGGCCTGATTCCGCCCGTCTCACCCCGTGAGGTTTTCCTGACCCCGGGGTCAGGAATTTTTTGATTCCTGGGGCAAAAATTGTGCCGTCCCAAATCCAGCATGCAAAAGCACACCTAACCCTTAAATTCCACCCCAAAACTCATGGCGGTGTTCATTTTTGCATTCGGCCTGATTCCGCCAGGCTCACCCCGTGAGGTTTTCCTGACCCCGGGGTCAGGAATTTTTTGATTTCTGGGCCAAAATTTGTGCCGTCCCAAATCTAGCATGCAAAAGCACACCTAACCCTTAAATTCCACCCCGAAACTCATGGCGGTGTTCATTTTTGCATTCGGCCTGATTCCGCCAGGCTCACCCCGGGAGGTTTTCCTGACCCCGGGGTCAGGAATTTTTTGATTTCTGGGCGAAAAATTGTGCCGTCCCAAATCCAGCATGCAAAAGGACACCTAACCCTTACATTCCACCCCGAATCTCATGGCGGTGTTCATTTTTACATTCGGCCTGATTCCGCCTGGCTCAACCCGTGAGGTTTTCCTGACCCCGTGGTCAGGAATTTTTTGATTTCTGGGCCAAAAATTGTGCCGTCCCAAATCCAGCATGCAAAAGCACACCTAACCCTTAAATTCCACCCCAAAACTCATGGCGGTGTTCATTTTTGCATTCGGCCTGATTCCGCCAGGCTCACCCCGTGAGGTTTTCCTGACCCCGGGGTCAGGAATTTTTTGATTTCTGGGCCAAAAATTGTGCCGTTCCAAATCCAGCATGCAAAAGTACACCTAACCCTTACATTCCACCCCGAATCTCATGGCGGTGTTCATTTTTGCATTCGGCCTGATTCCGCCCGGCTCACCCCGTGAGGTTTTCCTGACCCCGGGGTCAGGAATTTTTTGATTTCTGGGCCAAAAATTGTGCCGTCCCAAATCCAGCATGCAAAAGGACACCTAACCCTTACATTCCACCCCGAAACTCATGGCGGTGTTCATTTTTGCATTCGGCCTGATTCCGCCCGGCTCACCCCGTGAGGTTTTCCTGACCCCGGGGTCAGGAATTTTTCGATTCCTGGGGCAAAAATTGTGCCGTCCCAAATCCAGCATGCAAAAGCACACCTAACCCTTAAATTCCACCCCAAAACTCATGGCGGTGTTCATTTTTCCATTCGGCCTGATTCCGCCAGGCTCACCCCGTGAGGTTTTCCTGACCCCGGGGTCAGGAATTTTTTGATTTCTGGGCCAAAATTTGTGCCGTCCCAAATCCAGCATGCAAATGGACACCTAACCCTTACATTCCACCCCGAAACTCATGGCGGTGTTCATTTTTGCATTCGGCC
>NW_026948297.1:0-102449 GCF_035149785.1 Candoia aspera
TACCCTAACATTCCACCCCGGATCTCATGGCGGTGTTCATTTTTGAATTCGGCCTGATTCCGCCCGGCTCACCCCGTTAGGTTTTCCTGACCCCGGGGTCAGGAATTTTTTGATTTCTGGGCCAAAAGTTGTTCAAGGATGGTCTAAACACGAAAGTGCTGCGCTGGTCGCTGGGACGAGATGACCCTGACAGCCTGTATTGGTGGATCCAGCTCGCGGGAAAGGCTGAGCATGCCCATGAGGTGTTCGCGCAGAGACGGGCGGTGAAGTCGGGGCGAGACGGGAAACCCACCCACCCTTCGGACACCGCAGGGAGGCCTGGACAACGTTCGTGGGAAGAGGAGAAGGAGCGCCGCTACGCGAAGGGGCCGTGCCTGTGCTGCGGCAAAGAGGGGCACCGCGCGGCGGCGTGCCCGAGGGGAAAGGGCGCGGACCGGCAGGGAAAGTCGACTGCGAAGTCCGCCTCGCTACAGAGAAAGATGAAAGTTGCAGTGGCTGACAGCGAGATGGAGAGCGTGCCTTTCTACGGGGACAAGGGCGAGCCTGAATTGTTGCCGTTACTTACTTACATAACGCTATTTACTTACTTTACGCTATTTACTTAACTTACGTTACTTACTTTATGCTATTTACTTACCTTACGTTACTTATTATCTTACGTTACTTACTTACTTTAAGATATTTACATAACACGTTACTTACTTAACTTACGCTATTTACTTACTTCACGCTATTTACTTACCTTACCTTACTTACTTATCTTACCTTACTTACTTACTTTATGCTATTTACTTAACTTACGTTACTTACTTACATAACGCTATTTACTTACTTTACGCTATTTACTTAACTTACGTTACTTACTTTATGCTATTTACTTACCTTACGTTACTTATTATCTTACGTTACTTACTTACTTTAAGATATTTACATAACACGTTACTTACTTAACTTACGCTATTTACTTACTTCACGCTATTTACTTACCTTACCTTACTTACTTATCTTACCTTACTTACTTACTTTATGCTATTTACTTAACTTACGTTACTTACTTAACTTACGCTCTTTACTTACTTTACGCTATTTACTTAACTTACGTTACTTTACGCTATTTCCTTTCTTTACGCTATTTACTTATCTTACGTTACTTACTTAAACGTTACGATATGTAAATAGCGTTAAGTAAGTAAGTAACGTAAGCTAATATCTTACGTTACTTAGTTTACGCTATTTACTTAACTTACGTTACTTACTTATCTTACGTTACTTACTTACTTTATGCTATTTACTTAACTTACATTACTTACTTAACTTACGCTATTTAGTTACTTTACGCTATTTACTTAACTGACGTTACTTTACGCTATTTACTGACATTACGCTATTTACTGATTCCGCCCGGCTCACCCCGTGAGGTTTTCCTGACCCCGGGGTCAGGATTTTTTGATTTCTGGGCCAAAAATTGTGCCGTCCCAAATCGAGCATGCCAAAGCACACCTACCCCTTAAATTCCACCCCCAATCTCATGGCAGTGTTCATTTTTGCATTGGGCCTGATTCCGTCCGGCTCACCGTGTGATGTTTTCCTGACCCCGGGCTCAGGAATTTTTTGATTTCTAGGCCAAAAATTATGCCGTCCCAAATCCAGCATGCAAAAGCACACCTAACCCTAACATTCCACCCCGAATCTCATGGCGGAGATCGTTTTTGAATTCGGCCTGATTCCGCCCGGCTCACCCCGTGAGGTTTTCCTGACCCCGGGGTCAAGAATTTTTTGATTTCTGGGACAAAAATTGTGCCGTCCCAAATCAAGCATGCAAAAGCACTCCTAACCCTTACATTCCACCCCGAATCTCATGGGGGAGATCGTTTTTGCATTCGGCCTGATTCCGCCCGGCTCGCCCCGTGAGGGTTTCCTGACCCCGGGTCAAGAATTTTTTGATTTCTGGGACAAAAATTGTGCCGTCCCAAATCCAGCAAGCAAAAGCACACCTAACCCTAACATTCCACCCCGGATCTCTTGGCGGTGTTCATTTTTGAATTCGGCCTGATTCCGCCCGGCTCACCCCGTTAGGTTTTCCTGACCCCGGGGTCAGGAATTTTTTGATTTCTGGGCCAAAAGTTGTTCAAGGATGGTCTAAACACGAAAGTGCTGCGCTGGTCGCTGGGACGAGATGACCCTGACAGCCTGTATTGGTGGATCCAGCTCGCGGGAAAGGCTGAGCATGCCCATGAGGTGTTCGCGCAGAGACGGGCGGTGAAGTCGGGGCGAGACGGGAAACCCACCCACCCTTCGGACACCGCAGGGAGGCCTGGACAACGTTCGTGGGAAGAGGAGAAGGAGCGCCGCTACGCGAAGGGGCCGTGCCTGTGCTGCGGCAAAGAGGGGCACCGCGCGGCGGCGTGCCCGAGGGGAAAGTGCGCGGACCGGCAGGGAAAGTCGACTGCGAAGTCCGCCTCGCTACAGAGAAAGATGAAAGTTGCAGTGGCTGACAGCGAGATGGAGAGCGTGCCTTTCTACGGGGACGAGGGCGAGCCTGAATTGTTGCCGTTACTTACTTACATAACGCTATTTACTTACTTTACGCTATTTACTTAACTTACGTTACTTACTTTATGCTATTTACTTACCTTACGTTACTTATTATCTTACGTTACTTACTTACTTTAAGATATTTACATAACACGTTACTTACTTAACTTACGCTATTTACTTACTTCACGCTATTTACTTACCTTACCTTACTTACTTATCTTACCTTACTTACTTACTTTATGCTATTTACTTAACTTACGTTACTTACTTACATAACGCTATTTACTTACTTTACGCTATTTACTTAACTTACGTTACTTACTTTATGCTATTTACTTACCTTACGTTACTTATTATCTTACGTTACTTACTTACTTTAAGATATTTACATAACACGTTACTTACTTAACTTACGCTATTTACTTACTTCACGCTATTTACTTACCTTACCTTACTTACTTATCTTACCTTACTTACTTTATGCTATTTACTTAACTTACGTTACTTACTTAACTTACGCTCTTTACTTACTTTACGCTATTTACTTAACTTACGTTACTTTACGCTATTTACTTTCTTTACGCTATTTACTTATCTTACGTTACTTACTTAACTTACGATATGTAAATAGCGTAAAGTAAGTAAATAGCGTTAAGTAAGTAAGTAACGTAAGCTAATATCTTACGTTACTTAGTTTACGCTATTTACTTAACTTACGTTACTTACTTATCTTACGTTACTTACTTACTTTATGCTATTTACTTAACTTACATTACTTACTTAACTTACGCTATTTAGTTACTTTACGCTATTTACTTAACTGACGTTACTTTACGCTATTTACTGACATTACGCTATTTACTGATTCCGCCCGGCTCACCCCGTGAGGTTTTCCTGACCCCGGGGTCAGGAATTTTTTGATTTCTGGGCCAAAAATTGTGCCGTCCCAAATCGAGCATGCCAAAGCACACCTACCCCTTAAATTCCACCCCCAATCTCATGGCAGTGTTCATTTTTGCATTGGGCCTGATTCCGTCCGGCTCACCGTGTGATGTTTTCCTGACCCCGGGCTCAGGAATTTTTTGATTTCTAGGCCAAAAATTATGCCGTCCCAAATCCAGCATGCAAAAGCACACCTAACCCTAACATTCCACCCCGAATCTCATGGCGGAGATCGTTTTTGAATTCGGCCTGATTCCGCCCGGCTCACCCCGTGAGGTTTTCCTGACCCCGGGGTCAAGAATTTTTTGATTTCTGGGCCAAAAATTGTGCCGTCCCAAATCGAGCATGCCAAAGCACACCTACCCCTTAAATTCCACCCCCAATCTCATGGCAGTGTTCATTTTTGCATTCGGCCTGATTCCGCCCGGCTCAACCCGTGAGGTTTTCCTGACCCCGGGGTCAAGAATTTTTTGATTTCTGGGACAAAAATTGTGCCGTCCCAAATCCAGCAAGCAAAAGCACACCTAACCCTAACATTCCACCCCGGATCTCTTGGCGGTGTTCATTTTTGAATTCGGCCTGATTCCGCCCGGCTCACCCCGTTAGGTTTTCCTGACCCCGGGGTCAGGAATTTTTTGATTTCTGGGCCAAAAGTTGTTCAAGGATGGTCTAAACACGAAAGTGCTGCGCTGGTCGCTGGGACGAGATGACCCTGACAGCCTGTATTGGTGGATCCAGCTCGCGGGAAAGGCTGAGCATGCCCATGAGGTGTTCGCGCAGAGACGGGCGGTGAAGTCGGGGCGAGACGGGAAACCCACCCACCCTTCGGACACCGCAGGGAGGCCTGGACAACGTTCGTGGGAAGAGGAGAAGGAGCGCCGCTACGCGAAGGGGCCGTGCCTGTGCTGCGGCAAAGAGGGGCACCGCGCGGCGGCGTGCCCGAGGGGAAAGTGCGCGGACCGGCAGGGAAAGTCGACTGCGAAGTCCGCCTCGCTACAGAGAAAGATGAAAGTTGCAGTGGCTGACAGCGAGATGGAGAGCGTGCCTTTCTACGGGGACGAGGGCGAGCCTGAATTGTTGCCGTTACTTACTTACATAACGCTATTTACTTACTTTACGCTATTTACTTAACTTACGTTACTTACTTTATGCTATTTACTTACCTTACGTTACTTATTATCTTACGTTACTTACTTACTTTAAGATATTTACATAACACGTTACTTACTTAACTTACGCTATTTACTTACTTCACGCTATTTACTTACCTTACCTTACTTACTTATCTTACCTTACTTACTTACTTTATGCTATTTACTTAACTTACGTTACTTACTTACATAACGCTATTTACTTACTTTACGCTATTTACTTAACTTACGTTACTTACTTTATGCTATTTACTTACCTTACGTTACTTATTATCTTACGTTACTTACTTACTTTAAGATATTTACATAACACGTTACTTACTTAACTTACGCTATTTACTTACTTCACGCTATTTACTTACCTTACCTTACTTACTTATCTTACCTTACTTACTTTATGCTATTTACTTAACTTACGTTACTTACTTAACTTACGCTCTTTACTTACTTTACGCTATTTACTTAACTTACGTTACTTTACGCTATTTACTTTCTTTACGCTATTTACTTATCTTACGTTACTTACTTAACTTACGATATGTAAATAGCGTAAAGTAAGTAAATAGCGTTAAGTAAGTAAGTAACGTAAGCTAATATCTTACGTTACTTAGTTTACGCTATTTACTTAACTTACGTTACTTACTTATCTTACGTTACTTACTTACTTTATGCTATTTACTTAACTTACATTACTTACTTAACTTACGCTATTTAGTTACTTTACGCTATTTACTTAACTGACGTTACTTTACGCTATTTACTGACATTACGCTATTTACTGATTCCGCCCGGTTCACCCCGTGAGGTTTTCCTGACCCCGGGGTCAGGAATTTTTTGATTTCTGGGCCAAAAATTGTGCCGTCCCAAATTGAGCATGCCAAAGCACACCTACCCCTTAAATTCCACCCCCAATCTCATGACAGTGTTCATTTTTGCATTGGGCCTGATTCCGTCCGGCTCACCGTGTGATGTTTTCCTGACCCCGGGCTCAGGAATTTTTTGATTTCTAGGCCAAAAATTATGCCGTCCCAAATCCAGCATGCAAAAGCACTCCTAACCCTTACATTCCACCCCGAATCTCATGGGGGAGATCGTTTTTGCATTCGGCCTGATTCCGCCCGGCTCAACCCGTGAGGTTTTCCTGACCCCGGGGTCAAGAATTTTTTGATTTCTGGGACAAAAATTGTGCCGTCCCAAATCCAGCATGCAAAAGCACACCTAACCCTAACATTCCACCCCGGATCTCATGGCGGTGTTCATTTTTGAATTCGGCCTGATTCCGCCCGGCTCACCCCGTTAGGTTTTCCTGACCCCGGGGTCAGGAATTTTTTGATTTCTGGGCCAAAAGTTGTTCAAGGATGGTCTAAACACGAAAGTGCTGCGCTGGTCGCTGGGACGAGATGACCCTGACAGCCTGTATTGGTGGATCCAGCTCGCGGGAAAGGCTGAGCATGCCCATGAGGTGTTCGCGCAGAGACGGGCGGTGAAGTCGGGGCGAGACGGGAAACCCACCCACCCTTCGGACACCGCAGGGAGGCCTGGACAACGTTCGTGGGAAGAGGAGAAGGAGCGCCGCTACGCGAAGGGGCCGTGCCTGTGCTGCGGCAAAGAGGGGCACCGCGCGGCGGCGTGCCCGAGGGGAAAGGGCGAGGACCGGCAGGGAAAGTCGACTGCGAAGTCCGCCTCGCTACAGAGAAAGATGAAAGCTGCAGTGGCTGACAGCGAGATGGAGAGCGTGCCTTTCTACGGGGACGAGGGCGAGCCTGAATTGTTGCCGTTACTTACTTACATAACGCTATTTACTTACTTTACGCTATTTACTTAACTTACGTTACTTACTTTATGCTATTTACTTACCTTACGTTACTTATTATCTTACGTTACTTACTTACTTTAAGATATTTACATAACACGTTACTTACTTAACTTACGCTATTTACTTACTTCACGCTATTTACTTACCTTACCTTACTTACTTATCTTACCTTACTTACTTACTTTATGCTATTTACTTAACTTACGTTACTTACTTACATAACGCTATTTACTTACTTTACGCTATTTACTTAACTTACGTTACTTACTTTATGCTATTTACTTACCTTACGTTACTTATTATCTTACGTTACTTACTTACTTTAAGATATTTACATAACACGTTACTTACTTAACTTACGCTATTTACTTACTTCACGCTATTTACTTACCTTACCTTACTTACTTATCTTACCTTACTTACTTACTTTATGCTATTTACTTAACTTACGTTACTTACTTAACTTACGCTCTTTACTTACTTTACGCTATTTACTTAACTTACGTTACTTTACGCTATTTCCTTTCTTTACGCTATTTACTTATCTTACGTTACTTACTTAACTTACGATATGTAAATAGCGTTAAGTAAGTAAGTAACGTAAGCTAATATCTTACGTTACTTAGTTTACGCTATTTACTTAACTTACGTTACTTACTTATCTTACGTTACTTACTTACTTTATGCTATTTACTTAACTTACATTACTTACTTAACTTACGCTATTTAGTTACTTTATGCTATTTACTTAACTGACGTTACTTTACGCTATTTACTGACATTACGCTATTTACTGATTCCGCCCGGCTCACCCCGTGAGGTTTTCCTGACCCCGGGGTCAGGAATTTTTTGATTTCTGGGCCAAAAATTGTGCCGTCCCAAATCGAGCATGCCAAAGCACACCTACCCCTTAAATTCCACCCCCAATCTCATGGCAGTGTTCATTTTTGCATTGGGCCTGATTCCGTCCGGCTCACCGTGTGATGTTTTCCTGACCCCGGGCTCAGGAATTTTTTGATTTCTAGGCCAAAAATTATGCCGTCCCAAATCCAGCATGCAAAAGCTCACCTAACCCTAACATTCCACCCCGAATCTCATGGCAGAGATCATTTTTGAATTCGGCCTGATTCCGCCCGGCTCACCCCGTGAGGTTTTCCTGACCCCGGGTTCAAGAATTTTTTGATTTCTGGGACAAAAATTGTGCCGTCCCAAATCAAGCATGCAAAAGCACTCCTAACCCTTACATTCCACCCCGAATCTCATGGGGGAGATCGTTTTTGCATTCGGCCTGATTCCGCCCGGCTCAACCCGTGAGGTTTTCCTGACCCCGGGGTCAAGAATTTTTTGATTTCTGGGACAAAAATTGTGCCGTCCCAAATCCAGCATGCAAAAGCACACCTAACCCTAACATTCCACCCCGGATCTCATGGCGGTGTTCATTTTTGAATTCGGCCTGATTCCGCCCGGCTCACCCCGTTAGGTTTTCCTGACCCCGGGGTCAGGAATTTTTTGATTTCTGGGCCAAAAGTTGTTCAAGGATGGTCTAAACACGAAAGTGCTGCGCTGGTCGCTGGGACGAGATGACCCTGACAGCCTGTATTGGTGGATCCAGCTCGCGGGAAAGGCTGAGCATGCCCATGAGGTGTTCGCGCAGAGACGGGCGGTGAAGTCGGGGCGAGACGGGAAACCCACCCACCCTTCGGACACCGCAGGGAGGCCTGGACAACGTTCGTGGGAAGAGGAGAAGGAGCGCCGCTACGCGAAGGGGCCGTGCCTGTGCTGCGGCAAAGAGGGGCACCGCGCGGCGGCGTGCCCGAGGGGAAAGTGCGCGGACCGGCAGGGAAAGTCGACTGCGAAGTCCGCCTCGCTACAGAGAAAGATGAAAGTTGCAGTGGCTGACAGCGAGATGGAGAGCGTGCCTTTCTACGGGGACGAGGGCGAGCCTGAATTGTTGCCGTTACTTACTTACATAACGCTATTTACTTACTTTACGCTATTTACTTAACTTACGTTACTTACTTTATGCTATTTACTTACCTTACGTTACTTATTATCTTACGTTACTTACTTACTTTAAGATATTTACATAACACGTTACTTACTTAACTTACGCTATTTACTTACTTCACGCTATTTACTTACCTTACCTTACTTACTTATCTTACCTTACTTACTTACTTTATGCTATTTACTTAACTTACGTTACTTACTTACATAACGCTATTTACTTACTTTACGCTATTTACTTAACTTACGTTACTTACTTTATGCTATTTACTTACCTTACGTTACTTATTATCTTACGTTACTTACTTACTTTAAGATATTTACATAACACGTTACTTACTTAACTTACGCTATTTACTTACTTCACGCTATTTACTTACCTTACCTTACTTACTTATCTTACCTTACTTACTTTATGCTATTTACTTAACTTACGTTACTTACTTAACTTACGCTCTTTACTTACTTTACGCTATTTACTTAACTTACGTTACTTTACGCTATTTACTTTCTTTACGCTATTTACTTATCTTACGTTACTTACTTAACTTACGATATGTAAATAGCGTAAAGTAAGTAAATAGCGTTAAGTAAGTAAGTAACGTAAGCTAATATCTTACGTTACTTAGTTTACGCTATTTACTTAACTTACGTTACTTACTTATCTTACGTTACTTACTTACTTTATGCTATTTACTTAACTTACATTACTTACTTAACTTACGCTATTTAGTTACTTTACGCTATTTACTTAACTGACGTTACTTTACGCTATTTACTGACATTACGCTATTTACTGATTCCGCCCGGTTCACCCCGTGAGGTTTTCCTGACCCCGGGGTCAGGAATTTTTTGATTTCTGGGCCAAAAATTGTGCCGTCCCAAATCGAGCATGCCAAAGCACACCTACCCCTTAAATTCCACCCCCAATCTCATGACAGTGTTCATTTTTGCATTGGGCCTGATTCCGTCCGGCTCACCGTGTGATGTTTTCCTGACCCCGGGCTCAGGAATTTTTTGATTTCTAGGCCAAAAATTATGCCGTCCCAAATCCAGCATGCAAAAGCACACCTACCCCTTAAATTCCACCCCGAATCTCATGGCGGAGATCGTTTTTGAATTCGGCCTGATTCCGCCCGGCTCACCCCGTGAGGTTTTCCTGACCCCGGGTTCAAGAATTTTTTGATTTCTGGGACAAAAATTGTGCCGTCCCAAATCAAGCATGCAAAAGCACTCCTAACCCTTACATTCCACCCCGAATCTCATGGGGGAGATCGTTTTTGCATTCGGCCTGATTCCGCCCGGCTCAACCCGTGAGGTTTTCCTGACCCCGGGGTCAAGAATTTTTTGATTTCTGGGACAAAAATTGTGCCGTCCCAAATCCAGCATGCAAAAGCACACCTAACCCTAACATTCCACCCCGGATCTCATGGCGGTGTTCATTTTTGAATTCGGCCTGATTCCGCCCGGCTCACCCCGTTAGGTTTTCCTGACCCCGGGGTCAGGAATTTTTTGATTTCTGGGCCAAAAGTTGTTCAAGGATGGTCTAAACACGAAAGTGCTGCGCTGGTCGCTGGGACGAGATGACCCTGACAGCCTGTATTGGTGGATCCAGCTCGCGGGAAAGGCTGAGCATGCCCATGAGGTGTTCGCGCAGAGACGGGCGGTGAAGTCGGGGCGAGACGGGAAACCCACCCACCCTTCGGACACCGCAGGGAGGCCTGGACAACGTTCGTGGGAAGAGGAGAAGGAGCGCCGCTACGCGAAGGGGCCGTGCCTGTGCTGCAGCAAAGAGGGGCACCGCGCGGCGGCGTGCCCGAGGGGAAAGGGCGAGGACCGGCAGGGAAAGTCGACTGCGAAGTCCGCCTCGCTACAGAGAAAGATGAAAGCTGCAGTGGCTGACAGCGAGATGGAGAGCGTGCCTTTCTACGGGGACGAGGGCGAGCCTGAATTGTTGCCGTTACTTACTTACATAACGCTATTTACTTACTTTACGCTATTTACTTAACTTACGTTACTTACTTTATGCTATTTACTTACCTTACGTTACTTATTATCTTACGTTACTTACTTACTTTAAGATATTTACATAACACGTTACTTACTTAACTTACGCTATTTACTTACTTCACGCTATTTACTTACCTTACCTTACTTACTTATCTTACCTTACTTACTTACTTTATGCTATTTACTTAACTTACGTTACTTACTTACATAACGCTATTTACTTACTTTACGCTATTTACTTAACTTACGTTACTTACTTTATGCTATTTACTTACCTTACGTTACTTATTATCTTACGTTACTTACTTACTTTAAGATATTTACATAACACGTTACTTACTTAACTTACGCTATTTACTTACTTCACGCTATTTACTTACCTTACCTTACTTACTTATCTTACCTTACTTACTTACTTTATGCTATTTACTTAACTTACGTTACTTACTTAACTTACGCTCTTTACTTACTTTACGCTATTTACTTAACTTACGTTACTTTACGCTATTTCCTTTCTTTACGCTATTTACTTATCTTACGTTACTTACTTAACTTACGATATGTAAATAGCGTTAAGTAAGTAAGTAACGTAAGCTAATATCTTACGTTACTTAGTTTACGCTATTTACTTAACTTACGTTACTTACTTATCTTACGTTACTTACTTACTTTATGCTATTTACTTAACTTACATTACTTACTTAACTTACGCTATTTAGTTACTTTATGCTATTTACTTAACTGACGTTACTTTACGCTATTTACTGACATTACGCTATTTACTGATTCCGCCCAGCTCACCCCGTGAGGTTTTCCTGACCCCGGGGTCAGGAATTTTTTGATTTCTGGGCCAAAAATTGTGCCGTCCCAAATCGAGCATGCCAAAGCACACCTACCCCTTAAATTCCACCCCCAATCTCATGGCAGTGTTCATTTTTGCATTGGGCCTGATTCCGTCCGGCTCACCGTGTGATGTTTTCCTGACCCCGGGCTCAGGAATTTTTTGATTTCTAGGCCAAAAATTATGCCGTCCCAAATCCAGCATGCAAAAGCTCACCTAACCCTAACATTCCACCCCGAATCTCATGGCAGAGATCGTTTTTGAATTCGGCCTGATTCCGCCCGGCTCACCCCGTGAGGTTTTCCTGACCCCGGGTTCAAGAATTTTTTGATTTCTGGGACAAAAATTGTGCCGTCCCAAATCAAGCATGCAAAAGCACTCCTAACCCTTACATTCCACCCCGAATCTCATGGGGGAGATCGTTTTTGCATTCGGCCTGATTCCGCCCGGCTCAACCCGTGAGGTTTTCCTGACCCCGGGGTCAAGAATTTTTTGATTTCTGGGACAAAAATTGTGCCGTCCCAAATCCAGCATGCAAAAGCACACCTAACCCTAACATTCCACCCCGGATCTCATGGCGGTGTTCATTTTTGAATTCGGCCTGATTCCGCCCGGCTCACCCCGTTAGGTTTTCCTGACCCCGGGGTCAGGAATTTTTTGATTTCTGGGCCAAAAGTTGTTCAAGGATGGTCTAAACACGAAAGTGCTGCGCTGGTCGCTGGGACGAGATGACCCTGACAGCCTGTATTGGTGGATCCAGCTCGCGGGAAAGGCTGAGCATGCCCATGAGGTGTTCGCGCAGAGACGGGCGGTGAAGTCGGGGCGAGACGGGAAACCCACCCACCCTTCGGACACCGCAGGGAGGCCTGGACAACGTTCGTGGGAAGAGGAGAAGGAGCGCCGCTACGCGAAGGGGCCGTGCCTGTGCTGCGGCAAAGAGGGGCACCGCGCGGCGGCGTGCCCGAGGGGAAAGTGCGCGGACCGGCAGGGAAAGTCGACTGCGAAGTCCGCCTCGCTACAGAGAAAGATGAAAGTTGCAGTGGCTGACAGCGAGATGGAGAGCGTGCCTTTCTACGGGGACAAGGGCGAGCCTGAATTGTTGCCGTTACTTACTTACATAACGCTATTTACTTACTTTACGCTATTTACTTAACTTACGTTACTTACTTTATGCTATTTACTTACCTTACGTTACTTATTATCTTACGTTACTTACTTACTTTAAGATATTTACATAACACGTTACTTACTTAACTTACGCTATTTACTTACTTCACGCTATTTACTTACCTTACCTTACTTACTTATCTTACCTTACTTACTTACTTTATGCTATTTACTTAACTTACGTTACTTACTTACATAACGCTATTTACTTACTTTACGCTATTTACTTAACTTACGTTACTTACTTTATGCTATTTACTTACCTTACGTTACTTATTATCTTACGTTACTTACTTACTTTAAGATATTTACATAACACGTTACTTACTTAACTTACGCTATTTACTTACTTCACGCTATTTACTTACCTTACCTTACTTACTTATCTTACCTTACTTACTTTATGCTATTTACTTAACTTACGTTACTTACTTAACTTACGCTCTTTACTTACTTTACGCTATTTACTTAACTTACGTTACTTTACGCTATTTACTTTCTTTACGCTATTTACTTATCTTACGTTACTTACTTAACTTACGATATGTAAATAGCGTAAAGTAAGTAAATAGCGTTAAGTAAGTAAGTAACGTAAGCTAATATCTTACGTTACTTAGTTTACGCTATTTACTTAACTTACGTTACTTACTTATCTTACGTTACTTACTTACTTTATGCTATTTACTTAACTTACATTACTTACTTAACTTACGCTATTTAGTTACTTTACGCTATTTACTTAACTGACGTTACTTTACGCTATTTACTGACATTACGCTATTTACTGATTCCGCCCGGCTCACCCCGTGAGGTTTTCCTGACCCCGGGGTCAGGAATTTTTTGATTTCTGGGCCAAAAATTGTGCCGTCCCAAATCGAGCATGCCAAAGCACACCTACCCCTTAAATTCCACCCCCAATCTCATGGCAGTGTTCATTTTTGCATTGGGCCTGATTCCGTCCGGCTCACCGTGTGATGTTTTCCTGACCCCGGGCTCAGGAATTTTTTGATTTCTAGGCCAAAAATTATGCGTCCCAAATCCAGCATGCAAAAGCTCACCTAACCCTAACATTCCACCCCGAATCTCATGGCAGAGATCGTTTTTGAATTCGGCCTGATTCCGCCCGGCTCACCCCGTGAGGTTTTCCTGACCCCGGGTTCAAGAATTTTTTGATTTCTGGGACAAAAATTGTGCCGTCCCAAATCAAGCATGCAAAAGCACTCCTAACCCTTACATTCCACCCCGAATCTCATGGGGGAGATCGTTTTTGCATTCGGCCTGATTCCGCCCGGCTCAACCCGTGAGGTTTTCCTGACCCCGGGGTCAAGAATTTTTTGATTTCTGGACAAAAATTGTGCCGTCCCAAATCCAGCATGCAAAAGCACACCTAACCCTAACATTCCACCCCGGATCTCATGGCGGTGTTCATTTTTGAATTCGGCCTGATTCCGCCCGGCTCACCCCGTTAGGTTTACCTGACCCCGGGGTCAGGAATTTTTTGATTTCTGGGCCAAAAGTTGTTCAAGGATGGTCTAAACACGAAAGTGCTGCGCTGGTCGCTGGGACGAGATGACCCTGACAGCCTGTATTGGTGGATCCAGCTCGCGGGAAAGGCTGAGCATGCCCATGAGGTGTTCGCGCAGAGACGGGCGGTGAAGTCGGGGCGAGACGGGAAACCCACCCACCCTTCGGACACCGCAGGGAGGCCTGGACAACGTTCGTGGGAAGAGGAGAAGGAGCGCCGCTACGCGAAGGGGCCGTGCCTGTGCTGCGGCAAAGAGGGGCACCGCGCGGCGGCGTGCCCGAGGGGAAAGTGCGCGGACCGGCAGGGAAAGTCGACTGCGAAGTCCGCCTCGCTACAGAGAAAGATGAAAGTTGCAGTGGCTGACAGCGAGATGGAGAGCGTGCCTTTCTACGGGGACGAGGGCGAGCCTGAATTGTTGCCGTTACTTACTTACATAACGCTATTTACTTACTTTACGCTATTTACTTAACTTACGTTACTTACTTTATGCTATTTACTTACCTTACGTTACTTATTATCTTACGTTACTTACTTACTTTAAGATATTTACATAACACGTTACTTACTTAACTTACGCTATTTACTTACTTCACGCTATTTACTTACCTTACCTTACTTACTTATCTTACCTTACTTACTTACTTTATGCTATTTACTTAACTTACGTTACTTACTTACATAACGCTATTTACTTACTTTACGCTATTTACTTAACTTACGTTACTTACTTTATGCTATTTACTTACCTTACGTTACTTATTATCTTACGTTACTTACTTACTTTAAGATATTTACATAACACGTTACTTACTTAACTTACGCTATTTACTTACTTCACGCTATTTACTTACCTTACCTTACTTACTTATCTTACCTTACTTACTTTATGCTATTTACTTAACTTACGTTACTTACTTAACTTACGCTCTTTACTTACTTTACGCTATTTACTTAACTTACGTTACTTTACGCTATTTACTTTCTTTACGCTATTTACTTATCTTACGTTACTTACTTAACTTACGATATGTAAATAGCGTAAAGTAAGTAAATAGCGTTAAGTAAGTAAGTAACGTAAGCTAATATCTTACGTTACTTAGTTTACGCTATTTACTTAACTTACGTTACTTACTTATCTTACGTTACTTACTTACTTTATGCTATTTACTTAACTTACATTACTTACTTAACTTACGCTATTTAGTTACTTTACGCTATTTACTTAACTGACGTTACTTTACGCTATTTACTGACATTACGCTATTTACTGATTCCGCCCGGTTCACCCCGTGAGGTTTTCCTGACCCCGGGGTCAGGAATTTTTTGATTTCTGGGCCAAAAATTGTGCCGTCCCAAATCGAGCATGCCAAAGCACACCTACCCCTTAAATTCCACCCCCAATCTCATGACAGTGTTCATTTTTGCATTGGGCCTGATTCCGTCCGGCTCACCGTGTGATGTTTTCCTGACCCCGGGCTCAGGAATTTTTTGATTTCTAGGCCAAAAATTATGCCGTCCCAAATCCAGCATGCAAAAGCACACCTAACCCTAACATTCCACCCCGAATCTCATGGCGGAGATCGTTTTTGAATTCGGCCTGATTCCGCCCGGCTCACCCCGTGAGGTTTTCCTGACCCCGGGTTCAAGAATTTTTTGATTTCTGGGACAAAAATTGTGCCGTCCCAAATCAAGCATGCAAAAGCACTCCTAACCCTTACATTCCACCCCGAATCTCATGGGGGAGATCGTTTTTGCATTCGGCCTGATTCCGCCCGGCTCAACCCGTGAGGTTTTCCTGACCCCGGGGTCAAGAATTTTTTGATTTCTGGGACAAAAATTGTGCCGTCCCAAATCCAGCATGCAAAAGCACACCTAACCCTAACATTCCACCCCGGATCTCATGGCGGTGTTCATTTTTGAATTCGGCCTGATTCCGCCCGGCTCACCCCGTTAGGTTTTCCTGACCCCGGGGTCAGGAATTTTTTGATTTCTGGGCCAAAAGTTGTTCAAGGATGGTCTAAACACGAAAGTGCTGCGCTGGTCGCTGGGACGAGATGACCCTGACAGCCTGTATTGGTGGATCCAGCTCGCGGGAAAGGCTGAGCATGCCCATGAGGTGTTCGCGCAGAGACGGGCGGTGAAGTCGGGGCGAGACGGGAAACCCACCCACCCTTCGGACACCGCAGGGAGGCCTGGACAACGTTCGTGGGAAGAGGAGAAGGAGCGCCGCTACGCGAAGGGGCCGTGCCTGTGCTGCGGCAAAGAGGGGCACCGCGCGGCGGCGTGCCCGAGGGGAAAGGGCGAGGACCGGCAGGGAAAGTCGACTGCGAAGTCCGCCTCGCTACAGAGAAAGATGAAAGCTGCAGTGGCTGACAGCGAGATGGAGAGCGTGCCTTTCTACGGGGACGAGGGCGAGCCTGAATTGTTGCCGTTACTTACTTACATAACGCTATTTACTTACTTTACGCTATTTACTTAACTTACGTTACTTACTTTATGCTATTTACTTACCTTACGTTACTTATTATCTTACGTTACTTACTTACTTTAAGATATTTACATAACACGTTACTTACTTAACTTACGCTATTTACTTACTTCACGCTATTTACTTACCTTACCTTACTTACTTATCTTACCTTACTTACTTACTTTATGCTATTTACTTAACTTACGTTACTTACTTAACTTACGCTCTTTACTTACTTTACGCTATTTACTTAACTTACGTTACTTTACGCTATTTCCTTTCTTTACGCTATTTACTTATCTTACGTTACTTACTTAACTTACGATATGTAAATAGCGTTAAGTAAGTAAGTAACGTAAGCTAATATCTTACGTTACTTAGTTTACGCTATTTACTTAACTTACGTTACTTACTTATCTTACGTTACTTACTTACTTTATGCTATTTACTTAACTTACATTACTTACTTAACTTACGCTATTTAGTTACTTTACGCTATTTACTTAACTGACGTTACTTTACGCTATTTACTGACATTACGCTATTTACTGATTCCGCCCGGCTCACCCCGTGAGGTTTTCCTGAGCCCGGGGTCAGGAATTTTTTGATTTCTGGGCCAAAAATTGTGCCGTCCCAAATCGAGCATGCCAAAGCACACCTACCCCTTAAATTCCACCCCCAATCTCATGGCAGTGTTCATTTTTGCATTGGGCCTGATTCCGTCCGGCTCACCGTGTGATGTTTTCCTGACCCCGGGCTCAGGAATTTTTTGATTTCTAGGCCAAAAATTATGCCGTCCCAAATCCAGCATGCAAAAGCACACCTAACCCTAACATTCCACCCCGAATCTCATGGCGGAGATCGTTTTTGAATTCGGCCTGATTCCGCCCGGCTCACCCCGTGAGGTTTTCCTGACCCCGGGTTCAAGAATTTTTTGATTTCTGGGACAAAAATTGTGCCGTCCCAAATCAAGCATGCAAAAGCACTCCTAACCCTTACATTCCACCCCGAATCTCATGGGGGAGATCGTTTTTGCATTCGGCCTGATTCCGCCCGGCTCAACCCGTGAGGTTTTCCTGACCCCGGGGTCAAGAATTTTTTGATTTCTGGGACAAAAATTGTGCCGTCCCAAATCCAGCATGCAAAAGCACACCTAACCCTAACATTCCACCCCGGATCTCATGGCGGTGTTCATTTTTGAATTCGGCCTGATTCCGCCCGGCTCACCCCGTTAGGTTTTCCTGACCCCGGGGTCAGGAATTTTTTGATTTCTGGGCCAAAAGTTGTTCAAGGATGGTCTAAACACGAAAGTGCTGCGCTGGTCGCTGGGACGAGATGACCCTGACAGCCTGTATTGGTGGATCCAGCTCGCGGGAAAGGCTGAGCATGCCCATGAGGTGTTCGCGCAGAGACGGGCGGTGAAGTCGGGGCGAGACGGGAAACCCACCCACCCTTCGGACACCGCAGGGAGGCCTGGACAACGTTCGTGGGAAGAGGAGAAGGAGCGCCGCTACGGGAAGGGGCCGTGCCTGTGCTGCGGCAAAGAGGGGCACCGCGCGGCGGCGTGCCCGAGGGGAAAGGGCGCGGACCGGCAGGGAAAGTCGACTGCGAAGTCCGCCTCGCTACAGAGAAAGATGAAAGTTGCAGTGGCTGACAGCGAGATGGAGAGCGTGCCTTTCTACGGGGACGAGGGCGAGCCTGAATTGTTGCCGTTACTTACTTACATAACGCTATTTACTTACTTTACGCTATTTACTTAACTTACGTTACTTACTTTATGCTATTTACTTACCTTACGTTACTTATTATCTTACGTTACTTACTTACTTTAAGATATTTACATAACACGTTACTTACTTAACTTACGCTATTTACTTACTTCACGCTATTTACTTACCTTACCTTACTTACTTATCTTACCTTACTTACTTACTTTATGCTATTTACTTAACTTACGTTACTTACTTACATAACGCTATTTACTTACTTTACGCTATTTACTTAACTTACGTTACTTACTTTATGCTATTTACTTACCTTACGTTACTTATTATCTTACGTTACTTACTTACTTTAAGATATTTACATAACACGTTACTTACTTAACTTACGCTATTTACTTACTTCACGCTATTTACTTACCTTACCTTACTTACTTATCTTACCTTACTTACTTTATGCTATTTACTTAACTTACGTTACTTACTTAACTTACGCTCTTTACTTACTTTACGCTATTTACTTAACTTACGTTACTTTACGCTATTTACTTTCTTTACGCTATTTACTTATCTTACGTTACTTACTTAACTTACGATATGTAAATAGCGTAAAGTAAGAAAATAGCGTTAAGTAAGTAAGTAACGTAAGCTAATATCTTACGTTACTTAGTTTACGCTATTTACTTAACTTACGTTACTTACTTTATGCTATTTACTTACCTTACGTTACTTATTATCTTACGTTACTTACTTACTTTAAGATATTTACATAACACGTTACTTACTTAACTTACGCTATTTACTTACTTCACGCTATTTACTTACCTTACCTTACTTACTTATCTTACCTTACT
This sequence comes from Candoia aspera, assembly GCF_035149785.1. Lineage (NCBI taxonomy): Eukaryota > Metazoa > Chordata > Lepidosauria > Squamata > Candoiidae > Candoia > Candoia aspera. Next base: position 19,043 of record NW_026948297.1, read on the forward strand.
TACTTACTTTATGCTATTTACTTAACTTACGTTACTTACTTACATAACGCTATTTACTTACTTTACGCTATTTACTTAACTTACGTTACTTACTTTATGCTATTTACTTACCTTACGTTACTTATTATCTTACGTTACTTACTTACTTTAAGATATTTACATAACACGTTACTTACTTAACTTACGCTATTTACTTACTTCACGCTATTTACTTACCTTACCTTACTTACTTATCTTACCTTACTTACTTACTTTATGCTATTTACTTAACTTACGTTACTTACTTAACTTACGCTCTTTACTTACTTTACGCTATTTACTTAACTTACGTTACTTTACGCTATTTCCTTTCTTTACGCTATTTACTTATCTTACGTTACTTACTTAACTTACGATATGTAAATAGCGTTAAGTAAGTAAGTAACGTAAGCTAATATCTTACGTTACTTAGTTTACGCTATTTACTTAACTTACGTTACTTACTTATCTTACGTTACTTACTTACTTTATGCTATTTACTTAACTTACATTACTTACTTAACTTACGCTATTTAGTTACTTTACGCTATTTACTTAACTGACGTTACTTTACGCTATTTACTGACATTACGCTATTTACTGATTCCGCCCGGCTCACCCCGTGAGGTTTTCCTGAGCCCGGGGTCAGGAATTTTTTGATTTCTGGGCCAAAAATTGTGCCGTCCCAAATCGAGCATGCCAAAGCACACCTACCCCTTAAATTCCACCCCCAATCTCATGGCAGTGTTCATTTTTGCATTGGGCCTGATTCCGTCCGGCTCACCGTGTGATGTTTTCCTGACCCCGGGCTCAGGAATTTTTTGATTTCTAGGCCAAAAATTATGCCGTCCCAAATCCAGCATGCAAAAGCACACCTAACCCTAACATTCCACCCCGAATCTCATGGCGGAGATCGTTTTTGAATTCGGCCTGATTCCGCCCGGCTCACCCCGTGAGGTTTTCCTGACCCCGGGTTCAAGAATTTTTTGATTTCTGGGACAAAAATTGTGCCGTCCCAAATCAAGCATGCAAAAGCACTCCTAACCCTTACATTCCACCCCGAATCTCATGGGGGAGATCGTTTTTGCATTCGGCCTGATTCCGCCCGGCTCAACCCGTGAGGTTTTCCTGACCCCGGGGTCAAGAATTTTTTGATTTCTGGGACAAAAATTGTGCCGTCCCAAATCCAGCATGCAAAAGCACACCTAACCCTAACATTCCACCCCGGATCTCATGGCGGTGTTCATTTTTGAATTCGGCCTGATTCCGCCCGGCTCACCCCGTTAGGTTTTCCTGACCCCGGGGTCAGGAATTTTTTGATTTCTGGGCCAAAAGTTGTTCAAGGATGGTCTAAACACGAAAGTGCTGCGCTGGTCGCTGGGACGAGATGACCCTGACAGCCTGTATTGGTGGATCCAGCTCGCGGGAAAGGCTGAGCATGCCCATGAGGTGTTCGCGCAGAGACGGGCGGTGAAGTCGGGGCGAGACGGGAAACCCACCCACCCTTCGGACACCGCAGGGAGGCCTGGACAACGTTCGTGGGAAGAGGAGAAGGAGCGCCGCTACGCGAAGGGGCCGTGCCTGTGCTGCGGCAAAGAGGGGCACCGCGCGGCGGCGTGCCCGAGGGGAAAGGGCGCGGACCGGCAGGGAAAGTCGACTGCGAAGTCCGCCTCGCTACAGAGAAAGATGAAAGTTGCAGTGGCTGACAGCGAGATGGAGAGCGTGCCTTTCTACGGGGACGAGGGCGAGCCTGAATTGTTGCCGTTACTTACTTACATAACGCTATTTACTTACTTTACGCTATTTACTTAACTTACGTTACTTACTTTATGCTATTTACTTACCTTACGTTACTTATTATCTTACGTTACTTACTTACTTTAAGATATTTACATAACACGTTACTTACTTAACTTACGCTATTTACTTACTTCACGCTATTTACTTACCTTACCTTACTTACTTATCTTACCTTACTTACTTACTTTATGCTATTTACTTAACTTACGTTACTTACTTACATAACGCTATTTACTTACTTTACGCTATTTACTTAACTTACGTTACTTACTTTATGCTATTTACTTACCTTACGTTACTTATTATCTTACGTTACTTACTTACTTTAAGATATTTACATAACACGTTACTTACTTAACTTACGCTATTTACTTACTTCACGCTATTTACTTACCTTACCTTACTTACTTATCTTACCTTACTTACTTACTTTATGCTATTTACTTAACTTACGTTACTTACTTAACTTACGCTCTTTACTTACTTTACGCTATTTACTTAACTTACGTTACTTTACGCTATTTCCTTTCTTTACGCTATTTACTTATCTTACGTTACTTACTTAACTTACGATATGTAAATAGCGTTAAGTAAGTAAGTAACGTAAGCTAATATCTTACGTTACTTAGTTTACGCTATTTACTTAACTTACGTTACTTACTTATCTTACGTTACTTACTTACTTTATGCTATTTACTTAACTTACATTACTTACTTAACTTACGCTATTTAGTTACTTTACGCTATTTACTTAACTGACGTTACTTTACGCTATTTACTGACATTACGCTATTTACTGATTCCGCCCGGCTCACCCCGTGAGGTTTTCCTGACCCCGGGGTCAGGAATTTTTTGATTTCTGGGCCAAAAATTGTGCCGTCCCAAATCGAGCATGCCAAAGCACACCTACCCCTTAAATTCCACCCCCAATCTCATGGCAGTGTTCATTTTTGCATTGGGCCTGATTCCGTCCGGCTCACCGTGTGATGTTTTCCTGACCCCGGGCTCAGGAATTTTTTGATTTCTAGGCCAAAAATTATGCCGTCTCAAATCCAGCATGCAAAAGCACACCTAACCCTAACATTCCACCCCGAATCTCATGGCGGAGATCGTTTTTGAATTCGGCCTGATTCCGCCCGGCTCACCCCGTGAGGTTTTCCTGACCCCGGGGTCAAGAATTTTTTGATTTCTGGGACAAAAATTGTGCCGTCCCAAATCAAGCATGCAAAAGCACTCCTAACCCTTACATTCCACCCCGAATCTCATGGGGGAGATCGTTTTTGCATTCGGCCTGATTCCGCCCGGCTCGCCCCGTGAGGTTTTCCTGACCCCGGGGTCAAGAATTTTTTGATTTCTGGGACAAAAATTGTGCCGTCCCAAATCCAGCAAGCAAAAGCACACCTAACCCTAACATTCCACCCCGGATCTCTTGGCGGTGTTCATTTTTGAATTCGGCCTGATTCCGCCCGGCTCACCCCGTTAGGTTTTCCTGACCCCGGGGTCAGGAATTTTTTGATTTCTGGGCCAAAAGTTGTTCAAGGATGGTCTAAACACGAAAGTGCTGCGCTGGTCGCTGGGACGAGATGACCCTGACAGCCTGTATTGGTGGATCCAGCTCGCGGGAAAGGCTGAGCATGCCCATGAGGTGTTCGCGCAGAGACGGGCGGTGAAGTCGGGGCGAGACGGGAAACCCACCCACCCTTCGGACACCGCAGGGAGGCCTGGACAACGTTCGTGGGAAGAGGAGAAGGAGCGCCGCTACGCGAAGGGGCCGTGCCTGTGCTGCGGCAAAGAGGGGCACCGCGCGGCGGCGTGCCCGAGGGGAAAGTGCGCGGACCGGCAGGGAAAGTCGACTGCGAAGTCCGCCTCGCTACAGAGAAAGATGAAAGTTGCAGTGGCTGACAGCGAGATGGAGAGCGTGCCTTTCTACGGGGACGAGGGCGAGCCTGAATTGTTGCCGTTACTTACTTACATAACGCTATTTACTTACTTTACGCTATTTACTTAACTTACGTTACTTACTTTATGCTATTTACTTACCTTACGTTACTTATTATCTTACGTTACTTACTTACTTTAAGATATTTACATAACACGTTACTTACTTAACTTACGCTATTTACTTACTTCACGCTATTTACTTACCTTACCTTACTTACTTATCTTACCTTACTTACTTTATGCTATTTACTTAACTTACGTTACTTACTTAACTTACGCTCTTTACTTACTTTACGCTATTTACTTAACTTACGTTACTTTACGCTATTTACTTTCTTTACGCTATTTACTTATCTTACGTTACTTACTTAACTTACGATATGTAAATAGCGTAAAGTAAGTAAATAGCGTTAAGTAAGTAAGTAACGTAAGCTAATATCTTACGTTACTTAGTTTACGCTATTTACTTAACTTACGTTACTTACTTATCTTACGTTACTTACTTACTTTATGCTATTTACTTAACTTACATTACTTACTTAACTTACGCTATTTAGTTACTTTACGCTATTTACTTAACTGACGTTACTTTACGCTATTTACTGACATTACGCTATTTACTGATTCCGCCCGGCTCACCCCGTGAGGTTTTCCTGACCCCGGGGTCAGGAATTTTTTGATTTCTGGGCCAAAAATTGTGCCGTCCCAAATCGAGCATGCCAAAGCACACCTACCCCTTAAATTCCACCCCCAATCTCATGGCAGTGTTCATTTTTGCATTGGGCCTGATTCCGTCCGGCTCACCGTGTGATGTTTTCCTGACCCCGGGCTCAGGAATTTTTTGATTTCTAGGCCAAAAATTATGCCGTCCCAAATCCAGCATGCAAAAGCACACCTAACCCTAACATTCCGCCCCGAATCTCATGGCGGAGATCGTTTTTGAATTCGGCCTGATTCCGCCCGGCTCACCCCGTGAGGTTTTCCTGACCCCGGGGTCAAGAATTTTTTGATTTCTGGGACAAAAATTGTGCCGTCCCAAATCAAGCATGCAAAAGCACTCCTAACCCTTACATTCCACCCCGAATCTCATGGGGGAGATCGTTTTTGCATTCGGCCTGATTCCGCCCGGCTCAACCCGTGAGGTTTTCCTGACCCCGGGGTCAAGAATTTTTTGATTTCTGGGACAAAAATTGTGCCGTCCCAAATCCAGCAAGCAAAAGCACACCTAACCCTAACATTCCACCCCGGATCTCTTGGCGGTGTTCATTTTTGAATTCGGCCTGATTCCGCCCGGCTCACCCCGTTAGGTTTTCCTGACCCCGGGGTCAGGAATTTTTTGATTTCTGGGCCAAAAGTTGTTCAAGGATGGTCTAAACACGAAAGTGCTGCGCTGGTCGCTGGGACGAGATGACCCTGACAGCCTGTATTGGTGGATCCAGCTCGCGGGAAAGGCTGAGCATGCCCATGAGGTGTTCGCGCAGAGACGGGCGGTGAAGTCGGGGCGAGACGGGAAACCCACCCACCCTTCGGACACCGCAGGGAGGCCTGGACAACGTTCGTGGGAAGAGGAGAAGGAGCGCCGCTACGCGAAGGGGCCGTGCCTGTGCTGCGGCAAAGAGGGGCACCGCGCGGCGGCGTGCCCGAGGGGAAAGTGCGCGGACCGGCAGGGAAAGTCGACTGCGAAGTCCGCCTCGCTACAGAGAAAGATGAAAGTTGCAGTGGCTGACAGCGAGATGGAGAGCGTGCCTTTCTACGGGGACGAGGGCGAGCCTGAATTGTTGCCGTTACTTACTTACATAACGCTATTTACTTACTTTACGCTATTTACTTAACTTACGTTACTTACTTTATGCTATTTACTTACCTTACGTTACTTATTATCTTACGTTACTTACTTACTTTAAGATATTTACATAACACGTTACTTACTTAACTTACGCTATTTACTTACTTCACGCTATTTACTTACCTTACCTTACTTACTTATCTTACCTTACTTACTTACTTTATGCTATTTACTTAACTTACGTTACTTACTTACATAACGCTATTTACTTACTTTACGCTATTTACTTAACTTACGTTACTTACTTTATGCTATTTACTTACCTTACGTTACTTATTATCTTACGTTACTTACTTACTTTAAGATATTTACATAACACGTTACTTACTTAACTTACGCTATTTACTTACTTCACGCTATTTACTTACCTTACCTTACTTACTTATCTTACCTTACTTACTTTATGCTATTTACTTAACTTACGTTACTTACTTAACTTACGCTCTTTACTTACTTTACGCTATTTACTTAACTTACGTTACTTTACGCTATTTACTTTCTTTACGCTATTTACTTATCTTACGTTACTTACTTAACTTACGATATGTAAATAGCGTAAAGTAAGTAAATAGCGTTAAGTAAGTAAGTAACGTAAGCTAATATCTTACGTTACTTAGTTTACGCTATTTACTTAACTTACGTTACTTACTTATCTTACGTTACTTACTTACTTTATGCTATTTACTTAACTTACATTACTTACTTAACTTACGCTATTTAGTTACTTTACGCTATTTACTTAACTGACGTTACTTTACGCTATTTACTGACATTACGCTATTTACTGATTCCGCCCGGTTCACCCCGTGAGGTTTTCCTGACCCCGGGGTCAGGAATTTTTTGATTTCTGGGCCAAAAATTGTGCCGTCCCAAATCGAGCATGCCAAAGCACACCTACCCCTTAAATTCCACCCCCAATCTCATGACAGTGTTCATTTTTGCATTGGGCCTGATTCCGTCCGGCTCACCGTGTGATGTTTTCCTGACCCCGGGCTCAGGAATTTTTTGATTTCTAGGCCAAAAATTATGCCGTCCCAAATCCAGCATGCAAAAGCACACCTACCCCTTAAATTCCACCCCGAATCTCATGGCGGAGATCGTTTTTGAATTCGGCCTGATTCCGCCCGGCTCACCCCGTGAGGTTTTCCTGACCCCGGGTTCAAGAATTTTTTGATTTCTGGGACAAAAATTGTGCCGTCCCAAATCAAGCATGCAAAAGCACTCCTAACCCTTACATTCCACCCCGAATCTCATGGGGGGATCGTTTTTGCATTCGGCCTGATTCCGCCCGGCTCAACCCGTGAGGTTTTCCTGACCCCGGGGTCAAGAATTTTTTGATTTCTGGGACAAAAATTGTGCCGTCCCAAATCCAGCATGCAAAAGCACACCTAACCCTAACATTCCACCCCGGATCTCATGGCGGTGTTCATTTTTGAATTCGGCCTGATTCCGCCCGGCTCACCCCGTTAGGTTTTCCTGACCCCGGGGTCAGGAATTTTTTGATTTCTGGGCCAAAAGTTGTTCAAGGATGGTCTAAACACGAAAGTGCTGCGCTGGTCGCTGGGACGAGATGACCCTGACAGCCTGTATTGGTGGATCCAGCTCGCGGGAAAGGCTGAGCATGCCCATGAGGTGTTCGCGCAGAGACGGGCGGTGAAGTCGGGGCGAGACGGGAAACCCACCCACCCTTCGGACACCGCAGGGAGGCCTGGACAACGTTCGTGGGAAGAGGAGAAGGAGCGCCGCTACGCGAAGGGGCCGTGCCTGTGCTGCGGCAAAGAGGGGCACCGCGCGGCGGTGTGCCCGAGGGGAAAGGGCGAGGACCGGCAGGGAAAGTCGACTGCGAAGTCCGCCTCGCTACAGAGAAAGATGAAAGCTGCAGTGGCTGACAGCGAGATGGAGAGCGTGCCTTTCTACGGGGACGAGGGCGAGCCTGAATTGTTGCCGTTACTTACTTACATAACGCTATTTACTTACTTTACGCTATTTACTTAACTTACGTTACTTACTTTATGCTATTTACTTACCTTACGTTACTTATTATCTTACGTTACTTACTTACTTTAAGATATTTACATAACACGTTACTTACTTAACTTACGCTATTTACTTACTTCACGCTATTTACTTACCTTACCTTACTTACTTATCTTACCTTACTTACTTACTTTATGCTATTTACTTAACTTACGTTACTTACTTACATAACGCTATTTACTTACTTTACGCTATTTACTTAACTTACGTTACTTACTTTATGCTATTTACTTACCTTACGTTACTTATTATCTTACGTTACTTACTTACTTTAAGATATTTACATAACACGTTACTTACTTAACTTACGCTATTTACTTACTTCACGCTATTTACTTACCTTACCTTACTTACTTATCTTACCTTACTTACTTACTTTATGCTATTTACTTAACTTACGTTACTTACTTACATAACGCTATTTACTTACTTTACGCTATTTACTTAACTTACGTTACTTACTTTATGCTATTTACTTACCTTACGTTACTTATTATCTTACGTTACTTACTTACTTTAAGATATTTACATAACACGTTACTTACTTAACTTACGCTATTTACTTACTTCACGCTATTTACTTACCTTACCTTACTTACTTATCTTACCTTACTTACTTACTTTATGCTATTTACTTAACTTACGTTACTTACTTAACTTACGCTCTTTACTTACTTTACGCTATTTACTTAACTTACGTTACTTTACGCTATTTCCTTTCTTTACGCTATTTACTTATCTTACGTTACTTACTTAACTTACGATATGTAAATAGCGTTAAGTAAGTAAGTAACGTAAGCTAATATCTTACGTTACTTAGTTTACGCTATTTACTTAACTTACGTTACTTACTTATCTTACGTTACTTACTTACTTTATGCTATTTACTTAACTTACATTACTTACTTAACTTACGCTATTTAGTTACTTTATGCTATTTACTTAACTGACGTTACTTTACGCTATTTACTGACATTACGCTATTTACTGATTCCGCCCGGCTCACCCCGTGAGGTTTTCCTGACCCCGGGGTCAGGAATTTTTTGATTTCTGGGCCAAAAATTGTGCCGTCCCAAATCGAGCATGCCAAAGCACACCTACCCCTTAAATTCCACCCCCAATCTCATGGCAGTGTTCATTTTTGCATTGGGCCTGATTCCGTCCGGCTCACCGTGTGATGTTTTCCTGACCCCGGGCTCAGGAATTTTTTGATTTCTAGGCCAAAAATTATGCCGTCCCAAATCCAGCATGCAAAAGCACACCTAACCCTAACATTCCACCCCGAATCTCATGGCGGAGATCGTTTTTGAATTCGGCCTGATTCCGCCCGGCTCACCCCGTGAGGTTTTCCTGACCCCGGGTTCAAGAATTTTTTGATTTCTGGGACAAAAATTGTGCCGTCCCAAATCAAGCATGCAAAAGCACTCCTAACCCTTACATTCCACCCCGAATCTCATGGGGGAGATCGTTTTTGCATTCGGCCTGATTCCGCCCGGCTCAACCCGTGAGGTTTTCCTGACCCCGGGGTCAAGAATTTTTTGATTTCTGGGACAAAAATTGTGCCGTCCCAAATCCAGCATGCAAAAGCACACCTAACCCTAACATTCCACCCCGGATCTCATGGCGGTGTTCATTTTTGAATTCGGCCTGATTCCGCCCGGCTCACCCCGTTAGGTTTTCCTGACCCCGGGGTCAGGAATTTTTTGATTTCTGGGCCAAAAGTTGTTCAAGGATGGTCAAAACACGAAAGTGCTGCGCTGGTCGCTGGGACGAGATGACCCTGACAGCCTGTATTGGTGGATCCAGCTCGCGGGAAAGGCTGAGCATGCCCATGAGGTGTTCGCGCAGAGACGGGCGGTGAAGTCGGGGCGAGACGGGAAACCCACCCACCCTTCGGACACCGCAGGGAGGCCTGGACAACGTTCGTGGGAAGAGGAGAAGGAGCGCCGCTACGCGAAGGGGCCGTGCCTGTGCTGCGGCAAAGAGGGGCACCGCGCGGCGGCGTGCCCGAGGGGAAAGTGCGCGGACCGGCAGGGAAAGTCGACTGCGAAGTCCGCCTCGCTACAGAGAAAGATGAAAGTTGCAGTGGCTGACAGCGAGATGGAGAGCGTGCCTTTCTACGGGGACGAGGGCGAGCCTGAATTGTTGCCGTTACTTACTTACATAACGCTATTTACTTACTTTACGCTATTTACTTAACTTACGTTACTTACTTTATGCTATTTACTTACCTTACGTTACTTATTATCTTACGTTACTTACTTACTTTAAGATATTTACATAACACGTTACTTACTTAACTTACGCTATTTACTTACTTCACGCTATTTACTTACCTTACCTTACTTACTTATCTTACCTTACTTACTTACTTTATGCTATTTACTTAACTTACGTTACTTACTTACATAACGCTATTTACTTACTTTACGCTATTTACTTAACTTACGTTACTTACTTTATGCTATTTACTTACCTTACGTTACTTATTATCTTACGTTACTTACTTACTTTAAGATATTTACATAACACGTTACTTACTTAACTTACGCTATTTACTTACTTCACGCTATTTACTTACCTTACCTTACTTACTTATCTTACCTTACTTACTTTATGCTATTTACTTAACTTACGTTACTTACTTAACTTACGCTCTTTACTTACTTTACGCTATTTACTTAACTTACGTTACTTTACGCTATTTACTTTCTTTACGCTATTTACTTATCTTACGTTACTTACTTAACTTACGATATGTAAATAGCGTAAAGTAAGTAAATAGCGTTAAGTAAGTAAGTAACGTAAGCTAATATCTTACGTTACTTAGTTTACGCTATTTACTTAACTTACGTTACTTACTTATCTTACGTTACTTACTTACTTTATGCTATTTACTTAACTTACATTACTTACTTAACTTACGCTATTTAGTTACTTTACGCTATTTACTTAACTGACGTTACTTTACGCTATTTACTGACATTACGCTATTTACTGATTCCGCCCGGTTCACCCCGTGAGGTTTTCCTGACCCCGGGGTCAGGAATTTTTTGATTTCTGGGCCAAAAATTGTGCCGTCCCAAATCGAGCATGCCAAAGCACACCTACCCCTTAAATTCCACCCCCAATCTCATGACAGTGTTCATTTTTGCATTGGGCCTGATTCCGTCCGGCTCACCGTGTGATGTTTTCCTGACCCCGGGCTCAGGAATTTTTTGATTTCTAGGCCAAAAATTATGCCGTCCCAAATCCAGCATGCAAAAGCACACCTAACCCTAACATTCCACCCCGAATCTCATGGCGGAGATCGTTTTTGAATTCGGCCTGATTCCGCCCGGCTCACCCCGTGAGGTTTTCCTGACCCCGGGTTCAAGAATTTTTTGATTTCTGGGACAAAAATTGTGCCGTCCCAAATCAAGCATGCAAAAGCACTCCTAACCCTTACATTCCACCCCGAATCTCATGGGGGAGATCGTTTTTGCATTCGGCCTGATTCCGCCCGGCTCAACCCGTGAGGTTTTCCTGACCCCGGGGTCAAGAATTTTTTGATTTCTGGGACAAAAATTGTGCCGTCCCAAATCCAGCATGCAAAAGCACACCTAACCCTAACATTCCACCCCGGATCTCATGGCGGTGTTCATTTTTGAATTCGGCCTGATTCCGCCCGGCTCACCCCGTTAGGTTTTCCTGACCCCGGGGTCAGGAATTTTTTGATTTCTGGGCCAAAAGTTGTTCAAGGATGGTCTAAACACGAAAGTGCTGCGCTGGTCGCTGGGACGAGATGACCCTGACAGCCTGTATTGGTGGATCCAGCTCGCGGGAAAGGCTGAGCATGCCCATGAGGTGTTCGCGCAGAGACGGGCGGTGAAGTCGGGGCGAGACGGGAAACCCACCCACCCTTCGGACACCGCAGGGAGGCCTGGACAACGTTCGTGGGAAGAGGAGAAGGAGCGCCGCTACGCGAAGGGGCCGTGCCTGTGCTGCGGCAAAGAGGGGCACCGCGCGGCGGCGTGCCCGAGGGGAAAGGGCGAGGACCGGCAGGGAAAGTCGACTGCGAAGTCCGCCTCGCTACAGAGAAAGATGAAAGCTGCAGTGGCTGACAGCGAGATGGAGAGCGTGCCTTTCTACGGGGACGAGGGCGAGCCTGAATTGTTGCCGTTACTTACTTACATAACGCTATTTACTTACTTTACGCTATTTACTTAACTTACGTTACTTACTTTATGCTATTTACTTACCTTACGTTACTTATTATCTTACGTTACTTACTTACTTTAAGATATTTACATAACACGTTACTTACTTAACTTACGCTATTTACTTACTTCACGCTATTTACTTACCTTACCTTACTTACTTATCTTACCTTACTTACTTACTTTATGCTATTTACTTAACTTACGTTACTTACTTACATAACGCTATTTACTTACTTTACGCTATTTACTTAACTTACGTTACTTTACGCTATTTCCTTTCTTTACGCTATTTACTTATCTTACGTTACTTACTTAACTTACGATATGTAAATAGCGTTAAGTAAGTAAGTAACGTAAGCTAATATCTTACGTTACTTAGTTTACGCTATTTACTTAACTTACGTTACTTACTTATCTTACGTTACTTACTTACTTTATGCTATTTACTTAACTTACATTACTTACTTAACTTACGCTATTTAGTTACTTTACGCTATTTACTTAACTGACGTTACTTTACGCTATTTACTGACATTACGCTATTTACTGATTCCGCCCGGCTCACCCCGTGAGGTTTTCCTGACCCCGGGGTCAGGAATTTTTTGATTTCTGGGCCAAAAATTGTGCCGTCCCAAATCAAGCATGCCAAAGCACACCTTCCCCTTAAATTCCACCCCCAATCTCATGGCAGTGTTCATTTTTGCATTGGGCCTGATTCCGTCCGGCTCACCGTGTGATGTTTTCCTGACCCCGGGCTCAGGAATTTTTTGATTTCTAGGCCAAAAATTATGCCGTCCCAAATCCAGCATGCAAAAGCACACCTAACCCTAACATTCCACCCCGAATCTCATGGCGGAGATCGTTTTTGAATTCGGCCTGATTCCGCCCGGCTCACCCCGTGAGGTTTTCCTGACCCCGGGTTCAAGAATTTTTTGATTTCTGGGACAAAAATTGTGCCGTCCCAAATCAAGCATGCAAAAGCACTCCTAACCCTTACATTCCACCCCGAATCTCATGGGGGAGATCGTTTTTGCATTCGGCCTGATTCCGCCCGGCTCAACCCGTGAGGTTTTCCTGACCCCGGGGTCAAGAATTTTTTGATTTCTGGGACAAAAATTGTGCCGTCCCAAATCCAGCATGCAAAAGCACACCTAACCCTAACATTCCACCCCGGATCTCATGGCGGTGTTCATTTTTGAATTCGGCCTGATTCCGCCCGGCTCACCCCGTTAGGTTTTCCTGACCCCGGGGTCAGGAATTTTTTGATTTCTGGGCCAAAAGTTGTTCAAGGATGGTCTAAACACGAAAGTGCTGCGCTGGTCGCTGGGACGAGATGACCCTGACAGCCTGTATTGGTGGATCCAGCTCGCGGGAAAGGCTGAGCATGCCCATGAGGTGTTCGCGCAGAGACGGGCGGTGAAGTCGGGGCGAGACGGGAAACCCACCCACCCTTCGGACACCGCAGGGAGGCCTGGACAACGTTCGTGGGAAGAGGAGAAGGAGCGCCGCTACGCGAAGGGGCCGTGCCTGTGCTGCGGCAAAGAGGGGCACCGCGCGGCGGCGTGCCCGAGGGGAAAGGGCGCGGACCGGCAGGGAAAGTCGACTGCGAAGTCCGCCTCGCTACAGAGAAAGATGAAAGTTGCAGTGGCTGACAGCGAGATGGAGAGCGTGCCTTTCTACAGGGACGAGGGCGAGCCTGAATTGTTGCCGTTACTTACTTACATAACGCTATTTACTTACTTTACGCTATTTACTTAACTTACGTTACTTACTTTATGCTATTTACTTACCTTACGTTACTTATTATCTTACGTTACTTACTTACTTTAAGATATTTACATAACACGTTACTTACTTAACTTACGCTATTTACTTACTTCACGCTATTTACTTACCTTACCTTACTTACTTATCTTACCTTACTTACTTTATGCTATTTACTTAACTTACGTTACTTACTTAACTTACGCTCTTTACTTACTTTACGCTATTTACTTAACTTACGTTACTTTACGCTATTTACTTTCTTTACGCTATTTACTTATCTTACGTTACTTACTTAACTTACGATATGTAAATAGCGTAAAGTAAGTAAATAGCGTTAAGTAAGTAAGTAACGTAAGCTAATATCTTACGTTACTTAGTTTACGCTATTTACTTAACTTACGTTACTTACTTATCTTACGTTACTTACTTACTTTATGCTATTTACTTAACTTACATTACTTACTTAACTTACGCTATTTAGTTACTTTACGCTATTTACTTAACTGACGTTACTTTACGCTATTTACTGACATTACGCTATTTACTGATTCCGCCCGGCTCACCCCGTGAGGTTTTCCTGACCCCGGGGTCAGGAATTTTTTGATTTCTGGGCCAAAAATTGTGCCGTCCCAAATCGAGCATGCCACAGCACACCTACCCCTTAAATTCCACCCCCAATCTCATGGCAGTGTTCATTTTTGCATTGGGCCTGATTCCGTCCGGCTCACCGTGTGATGTTTTCCTGACCCCGGGCTCAGGAATTTTTTGATTTCTAGGCCAAAAATTATGCCGTCCCAAATCCAGCATGCAAAAGCACACCTAACCCTAACATTCCACCCCGAATCTCATGGCGGAGATCGTTTTTGAATTCGGCCTGATTCCGCCCGGCTCACCCCGTGAGGTTTTCCTGACCCCGGGGTCAAGAATTTTTTGATTTCTGGGACAAAAATTGTGCCGTCCCAAATCAAGCATGCAAAAGCACTCCTAACCCTTACATTCCACCCCGAATCTCATGGGGGAGATCGTTTTTGCATTCGGCCTGATTCCGCCCGGCTCAACCCGTGAGGTTTTCCTGACCCCGGGGTCAAGAATTTTTTGATTTCTGGGACAAAAATTGTGCCGTCCCAAATCCAGCAAGCAAAAGCACACCTAACCCTAACATTCCACCCCGGATCTCTTGGCGGTGTTCATTTTTGAATTCGGCCTGATTCCGCCCGGCTCACCCCGTTAGGTTTTCCTGACCCCGGGGTCAGGAATTTTTTGATTTCTGGGCCAAAAGTTGTTCAAGGATGGTCTAAACACGAAAGTGCTGCGCTGGTCGCTGGGACGAGATGACCCTGACAGCCTGTATTGGTGGATCCAGCTCGCGGGAAAGGCTGAGCATGCCCATGAGGTGTTCGCGCAGAGACGGGCGGTGAAGTCGGGGCGAGACGGGAAACCCACCCACCCTTCGGACACCGCAGGGAGGCCTGGACAACGTTCGTGGGAAGAGGAGAAGGAGCGCCGCTACGCGAAGGGGCCGTGCCTGTGCTGCGGCAAAGAGGGGCACCGCGCGGCGGCGTGCCCGAGGGGAAAGTGCGCGGACCGGCAGGGAAAGTCGACTGCGAAGTCCGCCTCGCTACAGAGAAAGATGAAAGTTGCAGTGGCTGACAGCGAGATGGAGAGCGTGCCTTTCTACGGGGACGAGGGCGAGCCTGAATTGTTGCCGTTACTTACTTACATAACGCTATTTACTTACTTTACGCTATTTACTTAACTTACGTTACTTACTTTATGCTATTTACTTACCTTACGTTACTTATTATCTTACGTTACTTACTTACTTTAAGATATTTACATAACACGTTACTTACTTAACTTACGCTATTTACTTACTTCACGCTATTTACTTACCTTACCTTACTTACTTATCTTACCTTACTTACTTACTTTATGCTATTTACTTAACTTACGTTACTTACTTACATAACGCTATTTACTTACTTTACGCTATTTACTTAACTTACGTTACTTACTTTATGCTATTTACTTACCTTACGTTACTTATTATCTTACGTTACTTACTTACTTTAAGATATTTACATAACACGTTACTTACTTAACTTACGCTATTTACTTACTTCACGCTATTTACTTACCTTACCTTACTTACTTATCTTACCTTACTTACTTTATGCTATTTACCTAACTTACGTTACTTACTTAACTTACGCTCTTTACTTACTTTACGCTATTTACTTAACTTACGTTACTTTACGCTATTTACTTTCTTTACGCTATTTACTTATCTTACGTTACTTACTTAACTTACGATATGTAAATAGCGTAAAGTAAGTAAATAGCGTTAAGTAAGTAAGTAACGTAAGCTAATATCTTACGTTACTTAGTTTACGCTATTTACTTAACTTACGTTACTTACTTATCTTACGTTACTTACTTACTTTATGCTATTTACTTAACTTACATTACTTACTTAACTTACGCTATTTAGTTACTTTACGCTATTTACTTAACTGACGTTACTTTACGCTATTTACTGACATTACGCTATTTACTGATTCCGCCCGGTTCACCCCGTGAGGTTTTCCTGACCCCGGGGTCAGGAATTTTTTGATTTCTGGGCCAAAAATTGTGCCGTCCCAAATTGAGCATGCCAAAGCACACCTACCCCTTAAATTCCACCCCCAATCTCATGACAGTGTTCATTTTTGCATTGGGCCTGATTCCGTCCGGCTCACCGTGTGATGTTTTCCTGACCCCGGGCTCAGGAATTTTTTGATTTCTAGGCCAAAAATTATGCCGTCCCAAATCCAGCATGCAAAAGCACACCTACCCCTTAAATTCCACCCCGAATCTCATGGCGGAGATCGTTTTTGAATTCGGCCTGATTCCGCCCGGCTCACCCCGTGAGGTTTTCCTGACCCCGGGTTCAAGAATTTTTTGATTTCTGGGACAAAAATTGTGCCGTCCCAAATCAAGCATGCAAAAGCACTCCTAACCCTTACATTCCACCCCGAATCTCATGGGGGAGATCGTTTTTGCATTCGGCCTGATTCCGCCCGGCTCAACCCGTGAGGTTTTCCTGACCCCGGGGTCAAGAATTTTTTGATTTCTGGGACAAAAATTGTGCCGTCCCAAATCCAGCATGCAAAAGCACACCTAACCCTAACATTCCACCCCGGATCTCATGGCGGTGTTCATTTTTGAATTCGGCCTGATTCCGCCCGGCTCACCCCGTTAGGTTTTCCTGACCCCGGGGTCAGGAATTTTTTGATTTCTGGGCCAAAAGTTGTTCAAGGATGGTCTAAACACGAAAGTGCTGCGCTGGTCGCTGGGACGAGATGACCCTGACAGCCTGTATTGGTGGATCCAGCTCGCGGGAAAGGCTGAGCATGCCCATGAGGTGTTCGCGCAGAGACGGGCGGTGAAGTCGGGGCGAGACGGGAAACCCACCCACCCTTCGGACACCGCAGGGAGGCCTGGACAACGTTCGTGGGAAGAGGAGAAGGAGCGCCGCTACGCGAAGGGGCCGTGCCTGTGCTGCGGCAAAGAGGGGCACCGCGCGGCGGCGTGCCCGAGGGGAAAGGGCGAGGACCGGCAGGGAAAGTCGACTGCGAAGTCCGCCTCGCTACAGAGAAAGATGAAAGCTGCAGTGGCTGACAGCGAGATGGAGAGCGTGCCTTTCTACGGGGACGAGGGCGAGCCTGAATTGTTGCCGTTACTTACTTACATAACGCTATTTACTTACTTTACGCTATTTACTTAACTTACGTTACTTACTTTATGCTATTTACTTACCTTACGTTACTTATTATCTTACGTTACTTACTTACTTTAAGATATTTACATAACACGTTACTTACTTAACTTACGCTATTTACTTACTTCACGCTATTTACTTACCTTACCTTACTTACTTATCTTACCTTACTTACTTACTTTATGCTATTTACTTAACTTACGTTACTTACTTACATAACGCTATTTACTTACTTTACGCTATTTACTTAACTTACGTTACTTACTTTATGCTATTTACTTACCTTACGTTACTTATTATCTTACGTTACTTACTTACTTTAAGATATTTACATAACACGTTACTTACTTAACTTACGCTATTTACTTACTTCACGCTATTTACTTACCTTACCTTACTTACTTATCTTACCTTACTTACTTACTTTATGCTATTTACTTAACTTACGTTACTTACTTAACTTACGCTCTTTACTTACTTTACGCTATTTACTTAACTTACGTTACTTTACGCTATTTCCTTTCTTTACGCTATTTACTTATCTTACGTTACTTACTTAACTTACGATATGTAAATAGCGTTAAGTAAGTAAGTAACGTAAGCTAATATCTTACGTTACTTAGTTTACGCTATTTACTTAACTTACGTTACTTACTTATCTTACGTTACTTACTTACTTTATGCTATTTACTTAACTTACATTACTTACTTAACTTACGCTATTTAGTTACTTTATGCTATTTACTTAACTGACGTTACTTTACGCTATTTACTGACATTACGCTATTTACTGATTCCGCCCGGCTCACCCCGTGAGGTTTTCCTGACCCCGGGGTCAGGAATTTTTTGATTTCTGGGCCAAAAATTGTGCCGTCCCAAATCGAGCATGCCAAAGCACACCTACCCCTTAAATTCCACCCCCAATCTCATGGCAGTGTTCATTTTTGCATTGGGCCTGATTCCGTCCGGCTCACCGTGTGATGTTTTCCTGACCCCGGGCTCAGGAATTTTTTGATTTCTAGGCCAAAAATTATGCCGTCCCAAATCCAGCATGCAAAAGCTCACCTAACCCTAACATTCCACCCCGAATCTCATGGCAGAGATCGTTTTTGAATTCGGCCTGATTCCGCCCGGCTCACCCCGTGAGGTTTTCCTGACCCCGGGTTCAAGAATTTTTTGATTTCTGGGACAAAAATTGTGCCGTCCCAAATCAAGCATGCAAAAGCACTCCTAACCCTTACATTCCACCCCGAATCTCATGGGGGAGATCGTTTTTGCATTCGGCCTGATTCCGCCCGGCTCAACCCGTGAGGTTTTCCTGACCCCGGGGTCAAGAATTTTTTGATTTCTGGGACAAAAATTGTGCCGTCCAAAATCCAGCATGCAAAAGCACACCTAACCCTAACATTCCACCCCGGATCTCATGGCGGTGTTCATTTTTGAATTCGGCCTGATTCCGCCCGGCTCACCCCGTTAGGTTTTCCTGACCCCGGGGTCAGGAATTTTTTGATTTCTGGGCCAAAAGTTGTTCAAGGATGGTCTAAACACGAAAGTGCTGCGCTGGTCGCTGGGACGAGATGACCCTGACAGCCTGTATTGGTGGATCCA
Organism: Candoia aspera; assembly: GCF_035149785.1. NCBI lineage: Eukaryota > Metazoa > Chordata > Lepidosauria > Squamata > Candoiidae > Candoia > Candoia aspera. The sequence goes on from NW_026948297.1 coordinate 38,022, forward strand.
GCTCGCGGGAAAGGCTGAGCATGCCCATGAGGTGTTCGCGCAGAGACGGGCGGTGAAGTCGGGGCGAGACGGGAAACCCACCCACCCTTCGGACACCGCAGGGAGGCCTGGACAACGTTCGTGGGAAGAGGAGAAGGAGCGCCGCTACGCGAAGGGGCCGTGCCTGTGCTGCGGCAAAGAGGGGCACCGCGCGGCGGCGTGCCCGAGGGGAAAGTGCGCGGACCGGCAGGGAAAGTCGACTGCGAAGTCCGCCTCGCTACAGAGAAAGATGAAAGTTGCAGTGGCTGACAGCGAGATGGAGAGCGTGCCTTTCTACGGGGACGAGGGCGAGCCTGAATTGTTGCCGTTACTTACTTACATAACGCTATTTACTTACTTTACGCTATTTACTTAACTTACGTTACTTACTTTATGCTATTTACTTACCTTACGTTACTTATTATCTTACGTTACTTACTTACTTTAAGATATTTACATAACACGTTACTTACTTAACTTACGCTATTTACTTACTTCACGCTATTTACTTACCTTACCTTACTTACTTATCTTACCTTACTTACTTACTTTATGCTATTTACTTAACTTACGTTACTTACTTACATAACGCTATTTACTTACTTTACGCTATTTACTTAACTTACGTTACTTACTTTATGCTATTTACTTACCTTACGTTACTTATTATCTTACGTTACTTACTTACTTTAAGATATTTACATAACACGTTACTTACTTAACTTACGCTATTTACTTACTTCACGCTATTTACTTACCTTACCTTACTTACTTATCTTACCTTACTTACTTTATGCTATTTACTTAACTTACGTTACTTACTTAACTTACGCTCTTTACTTACTTTACGCTATTTACTTAACTTACGTTACTTTACGCTATTTACTTTCTTTACGCTATTTACTTATCTTACGTTACTTACTTAACTTACGATATGTAAATAGCGTAAAGTAAGTAAATAGCGTTAAGTAAGTAAGTAACGTAAGCTAATATCTTACGTTACTTAGTTTACGCTATTTACTTAACTTACGTTACTTACTTATCTTACGTTACTTACTTACTTTATGCTATTTACTTAACTTACATTACTTACTTAACTTACGCTATTTAGTTACTTTACGCTATTTACTTAACTGACGTTACTTTACGCTATTTACTGACATTACGCTATTTACTGATTCCGCCCGGTTCACCCCGTGAGGTTTTCCTGACCCCGGGGTCAGGAATTTTTTGATTTCTGGGCCAAAAATTGTGCCGTCCCAAATCGAGCATGCCAAAGCACACCTACCCCTTAAATTCCACCCCCAATCTCATGACAGTGTTCATTTTTGCATTGGGCCTGATTCCGTCCGGCTCACCGTGTGATGTTTTCCTGACCCCGGGCTCAGGAATTTTTTGATTTCTAGGCCAAAAATTATGCCGTCCCAAATCCAGCATGCAAAAGCACACCTACCCCTTAAATTCCACCCCGAATCTCATGGCGGAGATCGTTTTTGAATTCGGCCTGATTCCGCCCGGCTCACCCCGTGAGGTTTTCCTGACCCCGGGTTCAAGAATTTTTTGATTTCTGGGACAAAAATTGTGCCGTCCCAAATCAAGCATGCAAAAGCACTCCTAACCCTTACATTCCACCCCGAATCTCATGGGGGAGATCGTTTTTGCATTCGGCCTGATTCCGCCCGGCTCAACCCGTGAGGTTTTCCTGACCCCGGGGTCAAGAATTTTTTGATTTCTGGGACAAAAATTGTGCCGTCCCAAATCCAGCATGCAAAAGCACACCTAACCCTAACATTCCACCCCGGATCTCATGGCGGTGTTCATTTTTGAATTCGGCCTGATTCCGCCCGGCTCACCCCGTTAGGTTTTCCTGACCCCGGGGTCAGGAATTTTTTGATTTCTGGGCCAAAAGTTGTTCAAGGATGGTCTAAACACGAAAGTGCTGCGCTGGTCGCTGGGACGAGATGACCCTGACAGCCTGTATTGGTGGATCCAGCTCGCGGGAAAGGCTGAGCATGCCCATGAGGTGTTCGCGCAGAGACGGGCGGTGAAGTCGGGGCGAGACGGGAAACCCACCCACCCTTCGGACACCGCAGGGAGGCCTGGACAACGTTCGTGGGAAGAGGAGAAGGAGCGCCGCTACGCGAAGGGGCCGTGCCTGTGCTGCGGCAAAGAGGGGCACCGCGCGGCGGCGTGCCCGAGGGGAAAGTGCGCGGACCGGCAGGGAAAGTCGACTGCGAAGTCCGCCTCGCTACAGAGAAAGATGAAAGTTGCAGTGGCTGACAGCGAGATGGAGAGCGTGCCTTTCTACGGGGACGAGGGCGAGCCTGAATTGTTGCCGTTACTTACTTACATAACGCTATTTACTTACTTTACGCTATTTACTTAACTTACGTTACTTACTTTATGCTATTTACTTACCTTACGTTACTTATTATCTTACGTTACTTACTTACTTTAAGATATTTACATAACACGTTACTTACTTAACTTACGCTATTTACTTACTTCACGCTATTTACTTACCTTACCTTACTTACTTATCTTACCTTACTTACTTACTTTATGCTATTTACTTAACTTACGTTACTTACTTACATAACGCTATTTACTTACTTTACGCTATTTACTTAACTTACGTTACTTACTTTATGCTATTTACTTACCTTACGTTACTTATTATCTTACGTTACTTACTTACTTTAAGATATTTACATAACACGTTACTTACTTAACTTACGCTATTTACTTACTTCACGCTATTTACTTACCTTACCTTACTTACTTATCTTACCTTACTTACTTTATGCTATTTACTTAACTTACGTTACTTACTTAACTTACGCTCTTTACTTACTTTACGCTATTTACTTAACTTACGTTACTTTACGCTATTTACTTTCTTTACGCTATTTACTTATCTTACGTTACTTACTTAACTTACGATATGTAAATAGCGTAAAGTAAGTAAATAGCGTTAAGTAAGTAAGTAACGTAAGCTAATATCTTACGTTACTTAGTTTACGCTATTTACTTAACTTACGTTACTTACTTATCTTACGTTACTTACTTACTTTATGCTATTTACTTAACTTACATTACTTACTTAACTTACGCTATTTAGTTACTTTACGCTATTTACTTAACTGACGTTACTTTACGCTATTTACTGACATTACGCTATTTACTGATTCCGCCCGGTTCACCCCGTGAGGTTTTCCTGACCCCGGGGTCAGGAATTTTTTGATTTCTGGGCCAAAAATTGTGCCGTCCCAAATCGAGCATGCCAAAGCACACCTACCCCTTAAATTCCACCCCCAATCTCATGACAGTGTTCATTTTTGCATTGGGCCTGATTCCGTCCGGCTCACCGTGTGATGTTTTCCTGACCCCGGGCTCAGGAATTTTTTGATTTCTAGGCCAAAAATTATGCCGTCCCAAATCCAGCATGCAAAAGCACACCTACCCCTTAAATTCCACCCCGAATCTCATGGCGGAGATCGTTTTTGAATTCGGCCTGATTCCGCCCGGCTCACCCCGTGAGGTTTTCCTGACCCCGGGTTCAAGAATTTTTTGATTTCTGGGACAAAAATTGTGCCGTCCCAAATCAAGCATGCAAAAGCACTCCTAACCCTTACATTCCACCCCGAATCTCATGGGGGAGATCGTTTTTGCATTCGGCCTGATTCCGCCCGGCTCAACCCGTGAGGTTTTCCTGACCCCGGGGTCAAGAATTTTTTGATTTCTGGGACAAAAATTGTGCCGTCCCAAATCCAGCATGCAAAAGCACACCTAACCCTAACATTCCACCCCGGATCTCATGGCGGTGTTCATTTTTGAATTCGGCCTGATTCCGCCCGGCTCACCCCGTTAGGTTTTCCTGACCCCGGGGTCAGGAATTTTTTGATTTCTGGGCCAAAAGTTGTTCAAGGATGGTCTAAACACGAAAGTGCTGCGCTGGTCGCTGGGACGAGATGACCCTGACAGCCTGTATTGGTGGATCCAGCTCGCGGGAAAGGCTGAGCATGCCCATGAGGTGTTCGCGCAGAGACGGGCGGTGAAGTCGGGGCGAGACGGGAAACCCACCCACCCTTCGGACACCGCAGGGAGGCCTGGACAACGTTCGTGGGAAGAGGAGAAGGAGCGCCGCTACGCGAAGGGGCCGTGCCTGTGCTGCAGCAAAGAGGGGCACCGCGCGGCGGCGTGCCCGAGGGGAAAGGGCGAGGACCGGCAGGGAAAGTCGACTGCGAAGTCCGCCTCGCTACAGAGAAAGATGAAAGCTGCAGTGGCTGACAGCGAGATGGAGAGCGTGCCTTTCTACGGGGACGAGGGCGAGCCTGAATTGTTGCCGTTACTTACTTACATAACGCTATTTACTTACTTTACGCTATTTACTTAACTTACGTTACTTACTTTATGCTATTTACTTACCTTACGTTACTTATTATCTTACGTTACTTACTTACTTTAAGATATTTACATAACACGTTACTTACTTAACTTACGCTATTTACTTACTTCACGCTATTTACTTACCTTACCTTACTTACTTATCTTACCTTACTTACTTACTTTATGCTATTTACTTAACTTACGTTACTTACTTACATAACGCTATTTACTTACTTTACGCTATTTACTTAACTTACGTTACTTACTTTATGCTATTTACTTACCTTACGTTACTTATTATCTTACGTTACTTACTTACTTTAAGATATTTACATAACACGTTACTTACTTAACTTACGCTATTTACTTACTTCACGCTATTTACTTACCTTACCTTACTTACTTATCTTACCTTACTTACTTACTTTATGCTATTTACTTAACTTACGTTACTTACTTAACTTACGCTCTTTACTTACTTTACGCTATTTACTTAACTTACGTTACTTTACGCTATTTCCTTTCTTTACGCTATTTACTTATCTTACGTTACTTACTTAACTTACGATATGTAAATAGCGTTAAGTAAGTAAGTAACGTAAGCTAATATCTTACGTTACTTAGTTTACGCTATTTACTTAACTTACGTTACTTACTTATCTTACGTTACTTACTTACTTTATGCTATTTACTTAACTTACATTACTTACTTAACTTACGCTATTTAGTTACTTTATGCTATTTACTTAACTGACGTTACTTTACGCTATTTACTGACATTACGCTATTTACTGATTCCGCCCGGCTCACCCCGTGAGGTTTTCCTGACCCCGGGGTCAGGAATTTTTTGATTTCTGGGCCAAAAATTGTGCCGTCCCAAATCGAGCATGCCAAAGCACACCTACCCCTTAAATTCCACCCCCAATCTCATGGCAGTGTTCATTTTTGCATTGGGCCTGATTCCGTCCGGCTCACCGTGTGATGTTTTCCTGACCCCGGGCTCAGGAATTTTTTGATTTCTAGGCCAAAAATTATGCCGTCCCAAATCCAGCATGCAAAAGCTCACCTAACCCTAACATTCCACCCCGAATCTCATGGCAGAGATCGTTTTTGAATTCGGCCTGATTCCGCCCGGCTCACCCCGTGAGGTTTTCCTGACCCCGGGTTCAAGAATTTTTTGATTTCTGGGACAAAAATTGTGCCGTCCCAAATCAAGCATGCAAAAGCACTCCTAACCCTTACATTCCACCCCGAATCTCATGGGGGAGATCGTTTTTGCATTCGGCCTGATTCCGCCCGGCTCAACCCGTGAGGTTTTCCTGACCCCGGGGTCAAGAATTTTTTGATTTCTGGGACAAAAATTGTGCCGTCCCAAATCCAGCATGCAAAAGCACACCTAACCCTAACATTCCACCCCGGATCTCATGGCGGTGTTCATTTTTGAATTCGGCCTGATTCCGCCCGGCTCACCCCGTTAGGTTTTCCTGACCCCGGGGTCAGGAATTTTTTGATTTCTGGGCCAAAAGTTGTTCAAGGATGGTCTAAACACGAAAGTGCTGCGCTGGTCGCTGGGACGAGATGACCCTGACAGCCTGTATTGGTGGATCCAGCTCGCGGGAAAGGCTGAGCATGCCCATGAGGTGTTCGCGCAGAGACGGGCGGTGAAGTCGGGGCGAGACGGGAAACCCACCCACCCTTCGGACACCGCAGGGAGGCCTGGACAACGTTCGTGGGAAGAGGAGAAGGAGCGCCGCTACGCGAAGGGGCCGTGCCTGTGCTGCGGCAAAGAGGGGCACCGCGCGGCGGCGTGCCCGAGGGGAAAGTGCGCGGACCGGCAGGGAAAGTCGACTGCGAAGTCCGCCTCGCTACAGAGAAAGATGAAAGTTGCAGTGGCTGACAGCGAGATGGAGAGCGTGCCTTTCTACGGGGACGAGGGCGAGCCTGAATTGTTGCCGTTACTTACTTACATAACGCTATTTACTTACTTTACGCTATTTACTTAACTTACGTTACTTACTTTATGCTATTTACTTACCTTACGTTACTTATTATCTTACGTTACTTACTTACTTTAAGATATTTACATAACACGTTACTTACTTAACTTACGCTATTTACTTACTTCACGCTATTTACTTACCTTACCTTACTTACTTATCTTACCTTACTTACTTACTTTATGCTATTTACTTAACTTACGTTACTTACTTACATAACGCTATTTACTTACTTTACGCTATTTACTTAACTTACGTTACTTACTTTATGCTATTTACTTACCTTACGTTACTTATTATCTTACGTTACTTACTTACTTTAAGATATTTACATAACACGTTACTTACTTAACTTACGCTATTTACTTACTTCACGCTATTTACTTACCTTACCTTACTTACTTATCTTACCTTACTTACTTTATGCTATTTACTTAACTTACGTTACTTACTTAACTTACGCTCTTTACTTACTTTACGCTATTTACTTAACTTACGTTACTTTACGCTATTTACTTTCTTTACGCTATTTACTTATCTTACGTTACTTACTTAACTTACGATATGTAAATAGCGTAAAGTAAGTAAATAGCGTTAAGTAAGTAAGTAACGTAAGCTAATATCTTACGTTACTTAGTTTACGCTATTTACTTAACTTACGTTACTTACTTATCTTACGTTACTTACTTACTTTATGCTATTTACTTAACTTACATTACTTACTTAACTTACGCTATTTAGTTACTTTACGCTATTTACTTAACTGACGTTACTTTACGCTATTTACTGACATTACGCTATTTACTGATTCCGCCTGGCTCACCCCGTGAGGTTTTCCTGACCCCGGGGTCAGGAATTTTTTGATTTCTGGGCCAAAAATTGTGCCGTCCCAAATCGAGCATGCCAAAGCACACCTACCCCTTAAATTCCACCCCCAATCTCATGGCAGTGTTCATTTTTGCATTGGGCCTGATTCCGTCCGGCTCACCGTGTGATGTTTTCCTGACCCCGGGCTCAGGAATTTTTTGATTTCTAGGCCAAAAATTATGCCGTCCCAAATCCAGCATGCAAAAGCACACCTAACCCTAACATTCCACCCCGAATCTCATGGCGGAGATCGTTTTTGAATTCGGCCTGATTCCGCCCGGCTCACCGCGTGAGGTTTTCCTGACCCCGGGGTCAAGAATTTTTTGATTTCTGGGACAAAAATTGTGCCGTCCCAAATCAAGCATGCAAAAGCACTCCTAACCCTTACATTCCACCCCGAATCTCATGGGGGAGATCGTTTTTGCATTCGGCCTGATTCCGCCCGGCTCGCCCCGTGAGGTTTTCCTGACCCCGGGGTCAAGAATTTTTTGATTTCTGGGACAAAAATTGTGCCGTCCCAAATCCAGCATGCAAAAGCACACCTAACCCTAACATTCCACCCCGGATCTCATGGCGGTGTTCATTTTTGAATTCGGCCTGATTCCGCCCGGCTCACCCCGTTAGGTTTCCTGACCCCGGGGTCAGGAATTTTTTGATTTCTGGGCCAAAAGTTGTTCAAGGATGGTCTAAACACCAAAGTGCTGCGCTGGTCGCTGGGACGAGATGACCCTGACAGCCTGTATTGGTGGATCCAGCTCGAGGGAAAGGCTGAGCATGCCCATGAGGTGTTCGCGCAGAGACGGGCGGTGAAGTCGGGGCGAGATGGGAAACCCACCCACCCTTCGGACACCGCAGGTAGGCCTGGACAACGTTCGTGGGAAGAGGAGAAGGAGCGCCGCTACGCGAAGGGGCCGTGCCTGTGCTGCGGCAAAGAGGGGCACCGCGCGGCGGCGTGCCCGAGGGGAAAGGGCGAGGACCGGCAGGGAAAGTCGACTGCGAAGTCCGCCTCGCTACAGAGAAAGATGAAAGCTGCAGTGGCTGACAGCGAGATGGAGAGCGTGCCTTTCTACGGGGACGAGGGCGAGCCTGAATTGTTGCCGTTACTTACTTACATAACGCTATTTACTTACTTTATGCTATTTACTTAACTTACGTTACTTACTTTATGCTATTTACTTACCTTACGTTACTTATTATCTTACGTTACTTACTTACTTTAAGATATTTACATAACACGTTACTTACTTAACTTACGCTATTTACTTACTTCACGCTATTTACTTACCTTACCTTACTTACTTATCTTACCTTACTTACTTTATGCTATTTACTTAACTTACGTTACTTACTTAACTTACGCTCTTTACTTACTTTACGCTATTTACTTAACTTACGTTACTTTACGCTATTTACTTTCTTTACGCTATTTACTTATCTTACGTTACTTACTTAACTTACGATATGTAAATAGCGTAAAGTAAGTAAATAGCGTTAAGTAAGTAAGTAACGTAAGCTAATATCTTACGTTACTTAGTTTACGCTATTTACTTAACTTACGTTACTTACTTATCTTACGTTACTTACTTACTTTATGCTATTTACTTAACTTACATTACTTACTTAACTTACGCTATTTAGTTACTTTACGCTATTTACTTAACTGACGTTACTTTACGCTATTTACTGACATTACGCTATTTACTGATTCCGCCTGGCTCACCCCGTGAGGTTTTCCTGACCCCGGGGTCAGGAATTTTTTGATTTCTGGGCCAAAAATTGTGCCGTCCCAAATCGAGCATGCCAAAGCACACCTACCCCTTAAATTCCACCCCCAATCTCATGGCAGTGTTCATTTTTGAATTCGGCCTGATTCCGTCCGGCTCACCGTGTGATGTTTTCCTGACCCCGGGCTCAGGAATTTTTTGATTTCTAGGCCAAAAATTATGCCGTCCCAAATCCAGCATGCAAAAGCACACCTAACCCTAACATTCCACCCCGAATCTCATGGCGGAGATCGTTTTTGAATTCGGCCTGATTCCGCCCGGCTCACCGCGTGAGGTTTTCCTGACCCCGGGGTCAAGAATTTTTTGATTTCTGGGACAAAAATTGTGCCGTCCCAAATCCAGCACGCAAAAGCACACCTAACCCTAACATTCCACCCCGGATCTCATGGCGGTGTTCATTTTTGAATTCGGCCTGATTCCGCCCGGCTCACCCCGTTAGGTTTTCCTGACCCCGGGGTCAGGAATTTTTTGATTTCTGGGCCAAAAGTTGTTCAAGGATGGTCTAAACACCAAAGTGCTGCGCTGGTCGCTGGGACGAGATGACCCTGACAGCCTGTATTGGTGGATCCAGCTCGCGGGAAAGGCTGAGCATGCCCATGAGGTGTTCGCGCAGAGACGGGCGGTGAAGTCGGGGCGAGACGGGAAACCCACCCACCCTTCGGACACCGCAGGGAGGCCTGGACAACGTTCGTGGGAAGAGGAGAAGGAGCGCCGCTACGCGAAGGGGCCGTGCCTGTGCTGCGGCAAAGAGGGGCACCGCGCGGCGGCGTGCCCGAGGGGAAAGGGCGAGGACCGGCAGGGAAAGTCGACTGCGAAGTCCGCCTCGCTACAGAGAAAGATGAAAGCTGCAGTGGCTGACAGCGAGATGGAGAGCGTGCCTTTCTACGGGGACGAGGGCGAGCCTGAATTGTTGCCGTTACTTACTTACATAACGCTATTTACTTACTTTACGCTATTTACTTAACTTACGTTACTTACTTTATGCTATTTACTTACCTTACGTTACTTATTATCTTACGTTACTTACTTACTTTATGCTATTTACTTAACTTACGTTACTTACTTAACTTACGCTCTTTACTTACTTTACGCTATTTACTTAACTTACGTTACTTTACGCTATTTACTTTCTTTACGCTATTTACTTATCTTACGTTACTTACTTAACTTACGATATGTAAATAGCGTAAAGTAAGTAAATAGCGTTAAGTAAGTAAGTAACGTAAGCTAATATCTTACGTTACTTAGTTTACGCTATTTACTTAACTTACGTTACTTACCTATCTTACGTTACTTACTTACTTTGTGCTATTTACTTAACTTACATTACTTACTTAACTTACGCTATTTAGTTACTTTACGCTATTTACTTAACTGACGTTACTTTACGCTATTTACTGACATTACGCTATTTACTGATTCCGCCTGGCTCACCCCGTGAGGTTTTCCTGACCCCGGGGTCAGGAATTTTTTGATTTCTGGGCCAAAAATTGTGCCGTCCCAAATCGAGCATGCCAAAGCACACCTACCCCTTAAATTCCACCCCCAATCTCATGGCAGTGTTCATTTTTGCATTGGGCCTGATTCCGTCCGGCTCACCGTGTGATGTTTTCCTGACCCCGGGCTCAGGAATTTTTTGATTTCTAGGCCAAAAATTATGCCGTCCCAAATCCAGCATGCAAAAGCACACCTAACCCTAACATTCCACCCCGAATCTCATGGCGGAGATCGTTTTTGAATTCGGCCTGATTCCGCCCGGCTCACCGCGTGAGGTTTTCCTGACCCCGGGGTCAAGAATTTTTTGATTTCTGGGACAAAAATTGTGCCGTCCCAAATCAAGCATGCAAAAGCACTCCTAACCCTTACATTCCACCCCGAATCTCATGGGGGAGATCGTTTTTGCATTCGGCCTGATTCCGCCCGGCTCGCCCCGTGAGGTTTTCCTGACCCCGGGGTCAAGAATTTTTTGATTTCTGGGACAAAAATTGTGCCGTCCCAAATCCAGCATGCAAAAGCACACCTAACCCTAACATTCCACCCCGGATCTCATGGCGGTGTTCATTTTTGAATTCGGCCTGATTCCGCCCGGCTCACCCCGTTAGGTTTTCCTGACCCCGGGGTCAGGAATTTTTTGATTTCTGGGCCAAAAGTTGTTCAAGGATGGTCTAAACACCAAAGTGCAGCGCTGGTCGCTGGGACGAGATGACCCTGACAGCCTGTATTGGTGGATCCAGCTCGCGGGAAAGGCTGAGCATGCCCATGAGGTGTTCGCGCAGAGACGGGCGGTGAAGTCGGGGCGAGATGGGAAACCCACCCACCCTTCGGACACCGCAGGGAGGCCTGGACAACGTTCGTGGGAAGAGGAGAAGGAGCGCCGCTACGCGAAGGGGCCGTGCCTGTGCTGCGGCAAAGAGGGGCACCGCGCGGCGGCGTGCCCGAGGGGAAAGGGCGAGGACCGGCAGGGAAAGTCGACTGCGAAGTCCGCCTCGCTACAGAGAAAGATGAAAGCTGCAGTGGCTGACAGCGAGATGGAGAGCGTGCCTTTCTACGGGGACGAGGGCGAGCCTGAATTGTTGCCGTTACTTACTTACATAACGCTATTTACTTACTTTACGCTATTTACTTAACTTACGTTACTTACTTTATGCTATTTACTTACCTTACGTTACTTATTATCTTACGTTACTTACTTACTTTAAGATATTTACATAACACGTTACTTACTTAACTTACGCTATTTACTTACTTCACGCTATTTACTTACCTTACCTTACTTACTTATCTTACCTTACTTACTTTATGCTATTTACTTAACTTACGTTACTTACTTAACTTACGCTCTTTACTTACTTTACGCTATTTACTTAACTTACGTTACTTTACGCTATTTACTTTCTTTACGCTATTTACTTATCTTATGTTACTTACTTAACTTACGATATGTAAATAGCGTAAAGTAAGTAAATAGCGTTAAGTAAGTAAGTAACGTAAGCTAATATCTTACGTTACTTAGTTTACGCTATTTACTTAACTTACGTTACTTACTTATCTTACGTTACTTACTTACTTTATGCTATTTACTTAACTTACATTACTTACTTAACTTACGCTATTTAGTTACTTTACGCTATTTACTTAACTGACGTTACTTTACGCTATTTACTGACATTACGCTATTTACTGATTCCGCCCGGCTCACCCCGTGAGGTTTTCCTGACCCCGGGGTCAGGAATTTTTTGATTTCTGGGCCAAAAATTGTGCCGTCCCAAATCGAGCATGCCAAAGCACACCTACCCCTTAAATTCCACCCCCAATCTCATGGCAGTGTTCATTTTTGCATTGGGCCTGATTCCGTCCGGCTCACCGTGTGATGTTTTCCTGACCCCGGGCTCAGGAATTTTTTGATTTCTAGGCCAAAAATTATGCCGTCCCAAATCCAGCATGCAAAAGCACACCTAACCCTAACATTCCACCCCGAATCTCATGGCGGAGATCGTTTTTGAATTCGGCCTGATTCCGCCCGGCTCACCGCGTGAGGTTTTCCTGACCCCGGGGTCAAGAATTTTTTGATTTCTGGGACAAAAATTGTGCCGTCCCAAATCAAGCATGCAAAAGCACTCCTAACCCTTACATTCCACCCCGAATCCCATGGGGGAGATCGTTTTTGCATTCGGCCTGATTCCGCCCGGCTCGCCCCGTGAGGTTTTCCTGACCCCGGGGTCAAGAATTTTTTGATTTCTGGGACAAAAATTGTGCCGTCCCAAATCCAGCATGCAAAAGCACACCTAACCCTAACATTCCACCCCGGATCTCATGGCGGTGTTCGTTTTTGAATTCGGCCTGATTCCGCCCGGCTCACCCCGTTAGGTTTTCCTGACCCCGGGGTCAAGAATTTTTTGATTTCTGGGCCAAAAGTTGTTCAAGGATGGTCTAAACACCAAAGTGCAGCGCTGGTCGCTGGGACGAGATGACCCTGACAGCCTGTATTGGTGGATCCAGCTCGCGGGAAAGGCTGAGCATGCCCATGAGGTGTTCGCGCAGAGACGGGCGGTGAAGTCGGGGCGAGATGGGAAACCCACCCACCCTTCGGACACCGCAGGGAGGCCTGGACAACGTTCGTGGGAAGAGGAGAAGGAGCGCCGCTACGCGAAGGGGCCGTGCCTGTGCTGCGGCAAAGAGGGGCACCGCGCGGCGGCGTGCCCGAGGGGAAAGGGCGAGGACCGGCAGGGAAAGTCGACTGCGAAGTCCGCCTCGCTACAGAGAAAGATGAAAGCTGCAGTGGCTGACAGCGAGATGGAGAGCGTGCCTTTCTACGGGGACGAGGGCGAGCCTGAATTGTTGCCGTTACTTACTTACATAACGCTATTTACTTACTTTACGCTATTTACTTAACTTACGTTACTTACTTTATGCTATTTACTTACCTTACGTTACTTATTATCTTACGTTACTTACTTACTTTAAGATATTTACATAACACGTTACTTACTTAACTTACGCTATTTACTTACTTCACGCTATTTACTTACCTTACCTTACTTACTTATCTTACCTTACTTACTTTATGCTATTTACTTAACTTACGTTACTTACTTAACTTACGCTCTTTACTTACTTTACGCTATTTACTTAACTTACGTTACTTTACGCTATTTACTTTCTTTACGCTATTTACTTATCTTACGTTACTTACTTAACTTACGCTATTTAGTTACTTTACGCTATTTACTTAACTGACGTTACTTTACGCTATTTACTGACATTACGCTATTTACTGATTCCGCCTGGCTCACCCCGTGAGGTTTTCCTGACCCCGGGGTCAGGAATTTTTTGATTTCTGGGCCAAAAATTGTGCCGTCCCAAATCGAGCATGCCAAAGCACACCTACCCCTTAAATTCCACCCCCAATCTCATGGCAGTGTTCATTTTTGCATTGGGCCTGATTCCGTCCGGCTCACCGTGTGATGTTTTCCTGACCCCGGGCTCAGGAATTTTTTGATTTCTAGGCCAAAAATTATGCCGTCCCAAATCCAGCATGCAAAAGCACACCTAACCCTAACATTCCACCCCGAATCTCATGGCGGAGATCGTTTTTGAATTCGGCCTGATTCCGCCCGGCTCACCGCGTGAGGTTTTCCTGACCCCGGGGTCAAGAATTTTTTGATTTCTGGGACAAAAATTGTGCCGTCCCAAATCAAGCATGCAAAAGCACTCCTAACCCTTACATTCCACCCCGAATCTCATGGGGGAGATCGTTTTTGCATTCGGCCTGATTCCGCCCGGCTCGCCCCGTGAGGTTTTCCTGACCCCGGGGTCAAGAATTTTTTGATTTCTGGGACAAAAATTGTGCCGTCCCAAATCCAGCATGCAAAAGCACACCTAACCCTAACATTCCACCCCGGATCTCATGGCGGTGTTCGTTTTTGAATTCGGCCTGATTCCGCCCGGCTCACCCCGTTAGGTTTTCCTGACCCCGGGGTCAGGAATTTTTTGATTTCTGGGCCAAAAGTTGTTCAAGGATGGTCTAAACACCAAAGTGCAGCGCTGGTCGCTGGGACGAGATGACCCTGACAGCCTGTATTGGTGGATCCAGCTCGCGGGAAAGGCTGAGCATGCCCATGAGGTGTTCGCGCAGAGACGGGCGGTGAAGTCGGGGCGAGATGGGAAACCCACCCACCCTTCGGACACCGCAGGGAGGCCTGGACAACGTTCGTGGGAAGAGGAGAAGGAGCGCCGCTACGCGAAGGGGCCGTGCCTGTGCTGCGGCAAAGAGGGGCACCGCGCGGCGGCGTGCCCGAGGGGAAAGGGCGAGGACCGGCAGGGAAAGTCGACTGCGAAGTCCGCCTCGCTACAGAGAAAGATGAAAGCTGCAGTGGCTGACAGCGAGATGGAGAGCGTGCCTTTCTACGGGGACGAGGGCGAGCCTGAATTGTTGCCGTTACTTACTTACATAACGCTATTTACTTACTTTACGCTATTTACTTAACTTACGTTACTTACTTTATGCTATTTACTTACCTTACGTTACTTATTATCTTACGTTACTTACTTACTTTAAGATATTTACATAACACGTTACTTACTTAACTTACGCTATTTACTTACTTCACGCTATTTACTTACCTTACCTTACTTACTTATCTTACCTTACTTACTTTATGCTATTTACTTAACTTACGTTACTTACTTAACTTACGCTCTTTACTTACTTTACGCTATTTACTTAACTTACGTTACTTTACGCTATTTACTTTCTTTACGCTATTTACTTATCTTACGTTACTTACTTAACTTACGATATGTAAATAGCGTAAAGTAAGTAAATAGCGTTAAGTAAGTAAGTAACGTAAGCTAATATCTTACGTTACTTAGTTTACGCTATTTACTTAACTTACGTTACTTACCTATCTTACGTTACTTACTTACTTTGTGCTATTTACTTAACTTACATTACTTACTTAACTTACGCTATTTAGTTACTTTACGCTATTTACTTAACTGACGTTACTTTACGCTATTTACTGACATTACGCTATTTACTGATTCCGCCTGGCTCACCCCGTGAGGTTTTCCTGACCCCGGGGTCAGGAATTTTTTGATTTCTGGGCCAAAAATTGTGCCGTCCCAAATCGAGCATGCCAAAGCACACCTACCCCTTAAATTCCACCCCCAATCTCATGGCAGTGTTCATTTTTGCATTGGGCCTGATTCCGTCCGGCTCACCGTGTGATGTTTTCCTGACCCCGGGCTCAGGAATTTTTTGATTTCTAGGCCAAAAATTATGCCGTCCCAAATCCAGCATGCAAAAGCACACCTAACCCTAACATTCCACCCCGAATCTCATGGCGGAGATCGTTTTTGAATTCGGCCTGATTCCGCCCGGCTCACCACGTGAGGTTTTCCTGACCCCGGGGTCAAGAATTTTTTGATTTCTGGGACAAAAATTGTGCCGTCCCAAATCAAGCATGCAAAAGCACTCCTAACCCTTACATTCCACCCCGAATCTCATGGGGGAGATCGTTTTTGCATTCGGCCTGATTCCGCCCGGCTCGCCCCGTGAGGTTTTCCTGACCCCGGGGTCAAGAATTTTTTGATTTCTGGGACAAAAATTGTGCCGTCCCAAATCCAGCATGCAAAAGCACACCTAACCCTAACATTCCACCCCGGATCTCATGGCGGTGTTCGTTTTTGAATTCGGCCTGATTCCGCCCGGCTCACCCCGTTAGGTTTTCCTGACCCCGGGGTCAGGAATTTTTTGATTTCTGGGCCAAAAGTTGTTCAAGGATGGTCTAAACACCAAAGTGCAGCGCTGGTCGCTGGGACGAGATGACCCTGACAGCCTGTATTGGTGGATCCAGCTCGCGGGAAAGGCTGAGCATGCCCATGAGGTGTTCGCGCAGAGACGGGCGGTGAAGTCGGGGCGAGATGGGAAACCCACCCACCCTTCGGACACCGCAGGGAGGCCTGGACAACGTTCGTGGGAAGAGGAGAAGGAGCGCCGCTACGCGAAGGGGCCGTGCCTGTGCTGCGGCAAAGAGGGGCACCGCGCGGCGGCGTGCCCGAGGGGAAAGGGCGAGGACCGGCAGGGAAAGTCGACTGCGAAGTCCGCCTCGCTACAGAGAAAGATGAAAGCTGCAGTGGCTGACAGCGAGATGGAGAGCGTGCCTTTCTACGGGGACGAGGGCGAGCCTGAATTGTTGCCGTTACTTACTTACATAACGCTATTTACTTACTTTACGCTATTTACTTAACTTACGTTACTTACTTTATGCTATTTACTTACCTTACGTTACTTATTATCTTACGTTACTTACTTACTTTAAGATATTTACATAACACGTTACTTACTTAACTTACGCTATTTACTTACTTCACGCTATTTACTTACCTTACCTTACTTACTTATCTTACCTTACTTACTTTATGCTATTTACTTAACTTACGTTACTTACTTAACTTACGCTCTTTACTTACTTTACGCTATTTACTTAACTTACGTTACTTTACGCTATTTACTTTCTTTACGCTATTTACTTATCTTACGTTACTTACTTAACTTACGATATGTAAATAGCGTAAAGTAAGTAAATAGCGTTAAGTAAGTAAGTAACGTAAGCTAATATCTTACGTTACTTAGTTTACGCTATTTACTTAACTTACGTTACTTACTTATCTTACGTTACTTACTTACTTTATGCTATTTACTTAACTTACATTACTTACTTAACTTACGCTATTTAGTTACTTTACGCTATTTACTTAACTGACGTTACTTTACGCTATTTACTGACATTACGCTATTTACTGATTCCGCCCGGCTCACCCCGTGAGGTTTTCCTGACCCCGGGGTCAGGAATTTTTTGATTTCTGGGCCAAAAATTGTGCCGTCCCAAATCGAGCATGCCAAAGCACACCTACCCCTTAAATTCCACCCCCAATCTCATGGCAGTGTTCATTTTTGCATTGGGCCTGATTCCGTCCGGCTCACCGTGTGATGTTTTCCTGACCCCGGGCTCAGGAATTTTTTGATTTCTAGGCCAAAAATTATGCCGTCCCAAATCCAGCATGCAAAAGCACACCTAACCCTAACATTCCACCCCGAATCTCATGGCGGAGATCGTTTTTGAATTCGGCCTGATTCCGCCCGGCTCACCGCGTGAGGTTTTCCTGACCCCGGGGTCAAGAATTTTTTGATTTCTGGGACAAAAATTGTGCCGTCCCAAATCAAGCATGCAAAAGCACTCCTAACCCTTACATTCCACCCCGAATCCCATGGGGGAGATCGTTTATGCATTCGGCCTGATTCCGCCCGGCTCGCCCCGTGAGGTTTTCCTGACCCCGGGGTCAAGAATTTTTTGATTTCTGGGACAAAAATTGTGCCGTCCCAAATCCAGCACGCAAAAGCACACCTAACCCTAACATTCCACCCCGGATCTCATGGCGGTGTTCATTTTTGAATTCGGCCTGATTCCGCCCGGCTCACCCCGTTAGGTTTTCCTGACCCCGGGGTCAGGAATTTTTTGATTTCTGGGCCAAAAGTTGTTCAAGGATGGTCTAAACACCAAAGTGCTGCGCTGGTCGCTGGGACGAGATGACCCTGACAGCCTGTATTGGTGGATCCAGCTCGCGGGAAAGGCTGAGCATGCCCATGAGGTGTTCGCGCAGAGACGGGCGGTGAAGTCGGGGCGAGACGGGAAACCCACCCACCCTTCGGACACCGCAGGGAGGCCTGGACAACGTTCGTGGGAAGAGGAGAAGGAGCGCCGCTACGCGAAGGGGCCGTGCCTGTGCTGCGGCAAAGAGGGGCACCGCGCGGCGGCGTGCCCGAGGGGAAAGGGCGAGGACCGGCAAGAAAGTCGACTGCGAAGTCCGCCTCGCTACAGAGAAAGATGAAAGTTGCAGTGGCTGACAGCGAGATGGAGAGCGTGCCTTTCTACGGGGACGAGGGCGAGCCTGAATTGTTGCCGTTACTTACTTACATAACGCTATTTACTTACTTTACGCTATTTACTTAACTTACGTTACTTACTTTATGCTATTTACTTACCTTACGTTACTTATTATCTTACGTTACTTACTTACTTTAAGATATTTACATAACACGTTACTTACTTAACTTACGCTATTTACTTACTTCACGCTATTTACTTACCTTACCTTACTTACTTATCTTACCTTACTTACTTACTTTATGCTATTTACTTAACTTACGTTACTTACTTACATAACGCTATTTACTTACTTTACGCTATTTACTTAACTTACGTTACTTACTTTATGCTATTTACTTACCTTACGTTACTTATTATCTTACGTTACTTACTTACTTTAAGATATTTACATAACACGTTACTTACTTAACTTACGCTATTTACTTACTTCACGCTATTTACTTACCTTACCTTACTTACTTATCTTACCTTACTTACTTTATGCTATTTACTTAACTTACGTTACTTACTTAACTTACGCTCTTTACTTACTTTACGCTATTTACTTAACTTACGTTACTTTACGCTATTTACTTTCTTTACGCTATTTACTTATCTTACGTTACTTACTTAACTTACGATATGTAAATAGCGTAAAGTAAGTAAATAGCGTTAAGTAAGTAAGTAACGTAAGCTAATATCTTACGTTACTTAGTTTACGCTATTTACTTAACTTACGTTACTTACTTATCTTACGTTACTTACTTACTTTATGCTATTTACTTAACTTACATTACTTACTTAACTTACGCTATTTAGTTACTTTACGCTATTTACTTAACTGACGTTACTTTACGCTATTTACTGACATTACGCTATTTACTGATTCCGCCCGGCTCACCCCGTGAGGTTTTCCTGACCCCGGGGTCAGGAATTTTTTGATTTCTGGGCCAAAAATTGTGCCGTCCCAAATCGAGCATGCCAAAGCACACCTACCCCTTAAATTCCACCCCCAATCTCATGGCAGTGTTCATTTTTGCATTGGGCCTGATTCCGTCCGGCTCACCGTGTGATGTTTTCCTGACCCCGGGCTCAGGAATTTTTTGATTTCTAGGCCAAAAATTATGCCGTCCCAAATCCAGCATGCAAAAGCACACCTAACCCTAACATTCCACCCCGAATCTCATGGCGGAGATCGTTTTTGAATTCGGCCTGATTCCGCCCGGCTCACCGCGTGAGGTTTTCCTGACCCCGGGGTCAAGAATTTTTTGATTTCTGGGACAAAAATTGTGCCGTCCCAAATCAAGCATGCAAAAGCACTCCTAACCCTTACATTCCACCCCGAATCCCATGGGGGAGATCGTTTATGCATTCGGCCTGATTCCGCCCGGCTCGCCCCGTGAGGTTTTCCTGACCCCGGGGTCAAGAATTTTTTGATTTCTGGGACAAAAATTGTGCCGTCCCAAATCCAGCACGCAAAAGCACACCTAACCCTAACATTCCACCCCGGATCTCATGGCGGTGTTCATTTTTGAATTCGGCCTGATTCCGCCCGGCTCACCCCGTTAGGTTTTCCTGACCCCGGGGTCAGGAATTTTTTGATTTCTGGGCCAAAAGTTGTTCAAGGATGGTCTAAACACCAAAGTGCTGCGCTGGTCGCTGGGACGAGATGACCCTGACAGCCTGTATTGGTGGATCCAGCTCGCGGGAAAGGCTGAGCATGCCCATGAGGTGTTCGCGCAGAGACGGGCGGTGAAGTCGGGGCGAGACGGGAAACCCACCCACCCTTCGGACACCGCAGGGAGGCCTGGACAACGTTCGTGGGAAGAGGAGAAGGAGCGCCGCTACGCGAAGGGGCCGTGCCTGTGCTGCGGCAAAGAGGGGCACCGCGCGGCGGCGTGCCCGAGGGGAAAGGGCGAGGACCGGCAAGAAAGTCGACTGCGAAGTCCGCCTCGCTACAGAGAAAGATGAAAGTTGCAGTGGCTGACAGCGAGATGGAGAGCGTGCCTTTCTACGGGGACGAGGGCGAGCCTGAATTGTTGCCGTTACTTACTTACATAACGCTATTTACTTACTTTACGCTATTTACTTAACTTACGTTACTTACTTTATGCTATTTACTTACCTTACGTTACTTATTATCTTACGTTACTTACTTACTTTAAGATATTTACATAACACGTTACTTACTTAACTTACGCTATTTACTTACTTCACGCTATTTACTTACCTTACCTTACTTACTTATCTTACCTTACTTACTTACTTTATGCTATTTACTTAACTTACGTTACTTACTTACATAACGCTATTTACTTACTTTACGCTATTTACTTAACTTACGTTACTTACTTTATGCTATTTACTTACCTTACGTTACTTATTATCTTACGTTACTTACTTACTTTAAGATATTTACATAACACGTTACTTACTTAACTTACGCTATTTACTTACTTCACGCTATTTACTTACCTTACCTTACTTACTTATCTTACCTTACTTACTTTATGCTATTTACTTAACTTACGTTACTTACTTAACTTACGCTCTTTACTTACTTTACGCTATTTACTTAACTTACGTTACTTTACGCTATTTACTTTCTTTACGCTATTTACTTATCTTACGTTACTTACTTAACTTACGATATGTAAATAGCGTAAAGTAAGTAAATAGCGTTAAGTAAGTAAGTAACGTAAGCTAATATCTTACGTTACTTAGTTTACGCTATTTACTTAACTTACGTTACTTACCTATCTTACGTTACTTACTTACTTTATGCTATTTACTTAACTTACATTACTTACTTAACTTACGCTATTTAGTTACTTTACGCTATTTACTTAACTGACGTTACTTTACGCTATTTACTGACATTACGCTATTTACTGATTCCGCCCGGCTCACCCCGTGAGGTTTTCCTGACCCCGGGGTCAGGAATTTTTTGATTTCTGGGCCAAAAATTGTGCCGTCCCAAATCGAGCATGCCAAAGCACACCTACCCCTTAAATTCCACCCCCAATCTCATGGCAGTGTTCATTTTTGCATTGGGCCTGATTCCGTCCGGCTCACCGTGTGATGTTTTCCTGACCCCGGGCTCAGGAATTTTTTGATTTCTAGGCCAAAAATTATGCCGTCCCAAATCCAGCATGCAAAAGCACACCTAACCCTAACATTCCACCCCGAATCTCATGGCGGAGATCGTTTTTGAATTCGGCCTGATTCCGCCCGGCTCACCCCGTGCGGTTTTCCTGACCCCGGGTTCAAGAATTTTTTGATTTCTGGGACAAAAATTGTGCCGTCCCAAATCAAGCATGCAAAAGCACTCCTAACCCTTACATTCCACCCCGAATCTCATGGGGGAGATCGTTTTTGCATTCGGCCTGATTCCGCCCGGCTCGCCCCGTGAGGTTTTCCTGACCCCGGGGTCAAGAATTTTTTGATTTCTGGGACAAAAATTGTGCCGTCCCAAATCCAGCATGCAAAAGCACACCTAACCCTAACATTCCACCCCGGATCTCATGGCGGTGTTCATTTTTGAATTCGGCCTGATTCCGCCCGGCTCACCCCGTTAGGTTTTCCTGACCCCGGGGTCAGGAATTTTTTGATTTCTGGGCCAAAAGTTGTTCAAGGATGGTCTAAACACCAAAGTGCTGCACTGGTCGCTGGGACGAGATGACCCTGACAGCCTGTATTGGTGGATCCAGCTCGCGGGAAAGGCTGAGCATGCCCATGAGGTGTTCGCGCAGAGACGGGCGGTGAAGTCGGGGCGAGACGGGAAACCCACCCACCCTTCGGACACCGCAGGGAGGCCTGGACAACGTTCGTGGGAAGAGGAGAAGGAGCGCCGCTACGCGAAGGGGCCGTGCCTGTGCTGCGGCAAAGAGGGGCACCGCGCGGCGGCGTGCCCGAGGGGAAAGGGCGAGGACCGGCAGGGAAAGTCGACTGCGAAGTCCGCCTCGCTACAGAGAAAGATGAAAGTTGCAGTGGCTGACAGCGAGATGGAGAGCGTGCCTTTCTACGGGGACGAGGGCGAGCCTGAATTGTTGCCGTTACTTACTTACATAACGCTATTTACTTACTTTACGCTATTTACTTAACTTACGTTACTTACTTTATGCTATTTACTTACCTTACGTTACTTATTATCTTACGTTACTTACTTACTTTAAGATATTTACATAACACGTTACTTACTTAACTTACGCTATTTACTTACTTCACGCTATTTACTTACCTTACCTTACTTACTTATCTTACCTTACTTACTTACTTTATGCTATTTACTTAACTTACGTTACTTACTTACATAACGCTATTTACTTACTTTACGCTATTTACTTAACTTACGTTACTTACTTTATGCTATTTACTTACCTTACGTTACTTATTATCTTACGTTACTTACTTACTTTAAGATATTTACATAACACGTTACTTACTTAACTTACGCTATTTACTTACTTCACGCTATTTACTTACCTTACCTTACTTACTTATCTTACCTTACTTACTTTATGCTATTTTCTTAACTTACGTTACTTACTTAACTTACGCTCTTTACTTACTTTACGCTATTTACTTAACTTACGTTACTTTACGCTATTTACTTTCTTTACGCTATTTACTTATCTTACGTTACTTACTTAACTTACGATATGTAAATAGCGTAAAGTAAGTAAATAGCGTTAAGTAAGTAAGTAACGTAAGCTAATATCTTACGTTACTTAGTTTACGCTATTTACTTAACTTACGTTACTTACTTATCTTACGTTACTTACTTACTTTATGCTATTTACTTAACTTACATTACTTACTTAACTTACGCTATTTAGTTACTTTACGCTATTTACTTAACTGACGTTACTTTACGCTATTTACTGACATTACGCTATTTACTGATTCCGCCCGGCTCACCCCGTGAGGTTTTCCTGACCCCGGGGTCAGGAATTTTTTGATTTCTGGGCCAAAAATTGTGCCGTCCCAAATCGAGCATGCCAAAGCACACCTACCCCTTAAATTCCACCCCCAATCTCATGGCAGTGTTCATTTTTGCATTGGGCCTGATTCCGTCCGGCTCACCGTGTGATGTTTTCCTGACCCCGGGCTCAGGAATTTTTTGATTTCTAGGCCAAAAATTATGCCGTCCCAAATCCAGCATGCAAAAGCACACCTAACCCTAACATTCCACCCCGAATCTCATGGCGGAGATCGTTTTTGAATTCGGCCTGATTCCGCCCGGCTCACCCCGTGCGGTTTTCCTGACCCCGGGTTCAAGAATTTTTTGATTTCTGGGACAAAAATTGTGCCGTCCCAAATCAAGCATGCAAAAGCACTCCTAACCCTTACATTCCACCCCGAATCTCATGGGGGAGATCGTTTTTGCATTCGGCCTGATTCCGCCCGGCTCGCCCCGTGAGGTTTTCCTGACCCCGGGGTCAAGAATTTTTTGATTTCTGGGACAAAAATTGTGCCGTCCCAAATCCAGCATGCAAAAGCACACCTAACCCTAACATTCCACCCCGGATCTCATGGCGGTGTTCATTTTTGAATTCGGCCTGATTCCGCCCGGCTCACCCCGTTAGGTTTTCCTGACCCCGGGGTCAGGAATTTTTTGATTTCTGGGCCAAAAGTTGTTCAAGGATGGTCTAAACACGAAAGTGCTGCGCTGGTCGCTGGGACGAGATGACCCTGACAGCCTGTATTGGTGGATCCAGCTCGCGGGAAAGGCTGAGCATGCCCATGAGGTGTTCGCGCAGAGACGGGCGGTGAAGTCGGGGCGAGACGGGAAACCCACCCACCCTTCGGACACCGCAGGGAGGCCTGGACAACGTTCGTGGGAAGAGGAGAAGGAGCGCCGCTACGCGAAGGGGCCGTGCCTGTGCTGCGGCAAAGAGGGGCACCGCGCGGCGGCGTGCCCGAGGGGAAAGGGCGAGGACCGGCAGGGAAAGTCGACTGCGAAGTCCGCCTCGCTACAGAGAAAGATGAAAGTTGCAGTGGCTGACAGCGAGATGGAGAGCGTGCCTTTCTACGGGGACGAGGGCGAGCCTGAATTGTTGCCGTTACTTACTTACATAACGCTATTTACTTACTTTACGCTATTTACTTAACTTACGTTACTTACTTTATGCTATTTACTTACCTTACGTTACTTATTATCTTACGTTACTTACTTACTTTAAGATATTTACATAACACGTTACTTACTTAACTTACGCTATTTACTTACTTCACGCTATTTACTTACCTTACCTTACTTACTTATCTTACCTTACTTACTTACTTTATGCTATTTACTTAACTTACGTTACTTACTTACATAACGCTATTTACTTACTTTACGCTATTTACTTAACTTACGTTACTTACTTTATGCTATTTACTTACCTTACGTTACTTATTATCTTACGTTACTTACTTACTTTAAGATATTTACATAACACGTTACTTACTTAACTTACGCTATTTACTTACTTCACGCTATTTACTTACCTTACCTTACTTACTTATCTTACCTTACTTACTTTATGCTATTTACTTAACTTACGTTACTTACTTAACTTACGCTCTTTACTTACTTTACGCTATTTACTTAACTTACGTTACTTTACGCTATTTACTTTCTTTACGCTATTTACTTATCTTACGTTACTTACTTAACTTACGATATGTAAATAGCGTAAAGTAAGTAAATAGCGTTAAGTAAGTAAGTAACGTAAGCTAATATCTTACGTTACTTAGTTTACGCTATTTACTTAACTTACGTTACTTACTTATCTTACGTTACTTACTTACTTTATGCTATTTACTTAACTTACATTACTTACTTAACTTACGCTATTTAGTTACTTTACGCTATTTACTTAACTGACGTTACTTTACGCTATTTACTGACATTACGCTATTTACTGATTCCGCCCGGTTCACCCCGTGAGGTTTTCCTGACCCCGGGGTCAGGAATTTTTTGATTTCTGGGCCAAAAATTGTGCCGTCCCAAATCGAGCATGCCAAAGCACACCTACCCCTTAAATTCCACCCCCAATCTCATGGCAGTGTTCATTTTTGCATTGGGCCTGATTCCGTCCGGCTCACCGTGTGATGTTTTCCTGACCCCGGGCTCAGGAATTTTTTGATTTCTAGGGCAAAAATTATGCCGTCCCAAATCCAGCATGCAAAAGCACACCTAACCCTAACATTCCACCCCGAATCTCATGGCGGAGATCGTTTTTGAATTCGGCCTGATTCCGCCCGGCTCACCCCGTGAGGTTTTCCTGACCCCGGGTTCAAGAATTTTTTGATTTCTGGGACAAAAATTGTGCCGTCCCAAATCAAGCATGCAAAAGCACTCCTAACCCTTACATTCCACCCCGAATCTCATGGGGGAGATCGTTTTTGCATTCGGCCTGATTCCGCCCGGCTCGCCCCGTGAGGTTTTCCTGACCCCGGGGTCAAGAATTTTTTGATTTCTGGGACAAAAATTGTGCCGTCCCAAATCCAGCATGCAAAAGCACACCTAACCCTAACATTCCACCCCGGATCTCATGGCGGTGTTCATTTTTGAATTCGGCCTGATTCCGCCCGGCTCACCCCGTTAGGTTTTCCTGACCCCGGGGTCAGGAATTTTTTGATTTCTGGGCCAAAAGTTGTTCAAGGATGGTCTAAACACGAAAGTGCTGCGCTGGTCGCTGGGACGAGATGACCCTGACAGCCTGTATTGGTGGATCCAGCTCGCGGGAAAGGCTGAGCATGCCCATGAGGTGTTCGCGCAGAGACGGGCGGTGAAGTCGGGGCGAGACGGGAAACCCACCCACCCTTCGGACACCGCAGGGAGGCCTGGACAACGTTCGTGGGAAGAGGAGAAGGAGCGCCGCTACGCGAAGGGGCCGTGCCTGTGCTGCGGCAAAGAGGGGCACCGCGCGGCGGCGTGCCCGAGGGGAAAGGGCGAGGACCGGCAGGGAAAGTCGACTGCGAAGTCCGCCTCGCTACAGAGAAAGATGAAAGTTGCAGTGGCTGACAGCGAGATGGAGAGCGTGCCTGTCTACGGGGACGAGGGCGAGCCTGAATTGTTGCCGTTACTTACTTACATAACGCTATTTACTTACTTTACGCTATTTACTTAACTTACGTTACTTACTTTATGCTATTTACTTACCTTACGTTACTTATTATCTTACGTTACTTACTTACTTTAAGATATTTACATAACACGTTACTTACTTAACTTACGCTATTTACTTACTTCACGCTATTTACTTACCTTACCTTACTTACTTATCTTACCTTACTTACTTACTTTATGCTATTTACTTAACTTACGTTACTTACTTACATAACGCTATTTACTTACTTTACGCTATTTACTTAACTTACGTTACTTACTTTATGCTATTTACTTACCTTACGTTACTTATTATCTTACGTTACTTACTTACTTTAAGATATTTACATAACACGTTACTTACTTAACTTACGCTATTTACTTACTTCACGCTATTTACTTACCTTACCTTACTTACTTATCTTACCTTACTTACTTTATGCTATTTACTTAACTTACGTTACTTACTTAACTTACGCTCTTTACTTACTTTACGCTATTTACTTAACTTACGTTACTTTACGCTATTTACTTTCTTTACGCTATTTACTTATCTTACGTTACTTACTTAACTTACGATATGTAAATAGCGTAAAGTAAGTAAATAGCGTTAAGTAAGTAAGTAACGTAAGCTAATATCTTACGTTACTTAGTTTACGCTATTTACTTAACTTATGTTACTTACTTATCTTACGTTACTTACTTACTTTATGCTATTTACTTAACTTACATTACTTACTTAACTTACGCTATTTAGTTACTTTACGCTATTTACTTAACTGACGTTACTTTACGCTATTTACTGACATTACGCTATTTACTGATTCCGCCCGGTTCACCCCGTGAGGTTTTCCTGACCCCGGGGTCAGGAATTTTTTGATTTCTGGGCCAAAAATTGTGCCGTCCCAAATCGAGCATGCCAAAGCACACCTACCCCTTAAATTCCACCCCCAATCTCATGGCAGTGTTCATTTTTGCATTGGGCCTGATTCCGTCCGGCTCACCGTGTGATGTTTTCCTGACCCCGGGCTCAGGAATTTTTTGATTTCTAGGCCAAAAATTATGCCGTCCCAAATCCAGCATGCAAAAGCACACCTAACCCTAACATTCCACCCCGAATCTCATGGCGGAGATCGTTTTTGAATTCGGCCTGATTCCGCCCGGCTCACCCCGTGAGGTTTTCCTGACCCCGGGTTCAAGAATTTTTTGAGTTCTGGGACAAAAATTGTGCCGTCCCAAATCAAGCATGCAAAAGCACTCCTAACCCTTACATTCCACCCCGAATCTCATGGGGGAGATCGTTTTTGCATTCGGCCTGATTCCGCCCGGCTCACCCCGTGAGGTTTTCCTGACCCCGGGGTCAAGAATTTTTTGATTTCTGGGACAAAAATTGTGCCGTCCCAAATCCAGCATGCAAAAGCACACCTAACCCTAACATTCCACCCCGGATCTCATGGCGGTGTTCATTTTTGAATTCGGCCTGATTCCGCCCGGCTCACCCCGTTAGGTTTTCCTGACCCCGGGGTCAGGAATTTTTTGATTTCTGGGCCAAAAGTTGTTCAAGGATGGTCTAAATACGAAAGTGCTGCGCTGGTCGCTGGGACGAGATGACCCTGACAGCCTGTATTGGTGGATCCAGCTCGCGGGAAAGGCTGAGCATGCCCATGAGGTGTTCGCGCAGAGACGGGCGGTGAAGTCGGGGCGAGATGGGAAACCCACCCACCCTTCGGACACCGCAGGGAGGCCTGGACAACGTTCGTGGGAAGAGGAGAAGGAGCGCCGCTACGCGAAGGGGCCGTGCCTGTGCTGCGGCAAAGAGGGGCACCGCGCGGCGGCGTGCCCGAGGGGAAAGGGCGCGGACCGGCAGGGAAAGTCGACTGCGAAGTCCGCCTCGCTACAGAGAAAGATGAAAGTTGCAGTGGCTGACAGCGAGATGGAGAGCGTGCCTTTCTACGGGGACGAGGGCGAGCCTGAATTGTTGCCGTTACTTACTTACATAACGCTATTTACTTACTTTACGCTATTTACTTAACTTACGTTACTTACTTTATGCTATTTACTTACCTTACGTTACTTATTATCTTACGTTACTTACTTACTTTAAGATATTTACATAACACGTTACTTACTTAACTTACGCTATTTACTTACTTCACGCTCTTTACTTACCTTACCTTACTTACTTATCTTACATTACTTACTTACTTTATGCTATCTACTTAACTTACGTTACTTACTTAACTTACGCTCTTTACTTACTTTACGCTATTTACTTAACTTACGTTACTTTACGCTATTTACTTTCTTTACGCTATTTACTTATCTTACGTTACTTACTTAACTTACGATATGTAAATAGCGTAAAGTAAGTAAATAGCGTTAAGTAAGTAAGTAACGTAAGCTAATATCTTACGTTACTTAGTTTACGCTATTTACTTAACTTACGTTACTTACTTATCTTACGTTACTTACTTACTTTATGCTATTTACTTAACTTACATTACTTACTTAACTTACGCTATTTAGTTACTTTACGCTATTTACTTAACTGACGTTACTTTACGCTATTTACTGACATTACGCTATTTACTGATTCCGCCCGGCTCACCCCGTGAGGTTTTCCTGACCCCGGGGTCAGGAATTTTTTGATTTCTGGGCCAAAAATTGTGCCGTCCCAAATCGAGCATGCCAAAGCACACCTACCCCTTAAATTCCACCCCCAATCTCATGGCAGTGTTCATTTTTGCATTGGGCCTGATTCCGTCCGGCTCACTGTGTGATGTTTTCCTGACCCCGGGCTCAGGAATTTTTTGATTTCTAGGCCAAAAATTATGCCGTCCCAAATCCAGCATGCAAAAGCACACCTAACCCTAACATTCCACCCCGAATCTCATGGCGGAGATCGTTTTTGAATTCGGCCTGATTCCGCCCGGCTCACCCCGTGAGGTTTTCCTGACCCCGGGTTCAAGAATTTTTTGATTTCTGGGACAAAAATTGTGCCGTCCCAAATCAAGCATGCAAAAGCACTCCTAACCCTTACATTCCACCCCGAATCTCATGGGGGAGATCGTTTTTGCATTCGGCCTGATTCCGCCCGTCTCAACCCGTGAGGTTTTCCTGACCCCGGGGTCAAGAATTTTTTGATTTCTGGGACAAAAATTGTGCCGTCCCAAATCCAGCATGCAAAAGCACACCTAACCCTAACATTCCACCCCGGATCTCATGGCGGTGTTCATTTTTGAATTCGGCCTGATTCCGCCCGGCTCACCCCGTTAGGTTTTCCTGACCCCGGGGTCAGGAATTTTTTGATTTCTGGGCCAAAAGATGTTCAAGGATGGTCTAAACACGAAAGTGCTGCGCTGGTCGCTGGGACGAGATGACCCTGACAGCCTGTATTGGTGGATCCAGCTCGCGGGAAAGGCTGAGCATGCCCATGAGGTGTTCGCGCAGAGACGGGCGGTGAAGTCGGGGCGAGATGGGAAACCCACCCACCCTTCGGACACCGCAGGGAGGCCTGGACAACGTTCGTGGGAAGAGGAGAAGGAGCGCCGCTACGCGAAGGGGCCGTGCCTGTGCTGCGGCAAAGAGGGGCACCGCGCGGCGGCGTGCCCGAGGGGAAAGGGCGCGGACCGGCAGGGAAAGTCGACTGCGAAGTCCGCCTCGCTACAGAGAAAGATGAAAGTTGCAGTGGCTGACAGCGAGATGGAGAGCGTGCCTTTCTACGGGGACGAGGGCGAGCCTGAATTGTTGCCGTTACTTACTTACATAACGCTATTTACTTACTTTACGCTATTTACTTAACTTACGTTACTTACTTACATAACGCTATTTACTTACTTTACGCTATTTACTTAACTTACGTTACTTACTTTATGCTATTTACTTACCTTACGTTACTTATTATCTTACGTTACTTACTTACTTTAAGATATTTACATAACACGTTACTTACTTAACTTACGCTATTTACTTACTTCACGCTATTTACTTACCTTACCTTACTTACTTATCTTACCTTACTTACTTTATGCTATTTACTTAACTTACGTTACTTACTTAACTTACGCTCTTTACTTACTTTACGCTATTTACTTAACTTACGTTACTTTACGCTATTTACTTTCTTTACGCTATTTACTTATCTTACGTTACTTACTTAACTTACGATATGTAAATAGCGTAAAGTAAGTAAATAGCGTTAAGTAAGTAAGTAACGTAAGCTAATATCTTACGTTACTTAGTTTACGCTATTTACTTAACTTACGTTACTTACTTATCTTACGTTACTTACTTACTTTATGCTATTTACTTAACTTACATTACTTACTTAACTTACGCTATTTAGTTACTTTACGCTATTTACTTAACTGACGTTACTTTACGCTATTTACTGACATTACGCTATTTACTGATTCCGCCCGGTTCACCCCGTGAGGTTTTCCTGACCCCGGGGTCAGGAATTTTTTGATTTCTGGGCCAAAAATTGTGCCGTCCCAAATCGAGCATGCCAAAGCACACCTACCCCTTAAATTCCACCCCCAATCTCATGGCAGTGTTCATTTTTGCATTGGGCCTGATTCCGTCCGGCTCACCGTGTGATGTTTTCCTGACCCCGGGCTCAGGAATTTTTTGATTTCTAGGCCAAAAATTATGCCGTCCCAAATCCAGCATGCAAAAGCACACCTAACCCTAACATTCCACCCCGAATCTCATGGCGGAGATCGTTTTTGAATTCGGCCTGATTCCGCCCGGCTCACCCCGTGAGGTTTTCCTGACCCCGGGTTCAAGAATTTTTTGATTTCTGGGACAAAAATTGTGCCGTCCCAAATCAAGCATGCAAAAGCACTCCTAACCCTTACATTCCACCCCGAATCTCATGGGGGAGATCGTTTTTGCATTCGGCCTGATTCCGCCCGGCTCGCCCCGTGAGGTTTTCCTGACCCCGGGGTCAAGAATTTTTTGATTTCTGGGACAAAAATTGTGCCGTCCCAAATCCAGCATGCAAAAGCACACCTAACCCTAACATTCCACCCCGGATCTCATGGCGGTGTTCATTTTTGAATTCGGCCTGATTCCGCCCGGCTCACCCCGTTAGGTTTTCCTGACCCCGGGGTCAGGAATTTTTTGATTTCTGGGCCAAAAGTTGTTCAAGGATGGTCTAAACACGAAAGTGCTGCGCTGGTCGCTGGGACGAGATGACCCTGACAGCCTGTATTGGTGGATCCAGCTCGCGGGAAAGGCTGAGCATGCCCATGAGGTGTTCGCGCAGAGACGGGCGGTGAAGTCGGGGCGAGACGGGAAACCCACCCACCCTTCGGACACCGCAGGGAGGCCTGGACAACGTTCGTGGGAAGAGGAGAAGGAGCGCCGCTACGCGAAGGGGCCGTGCCTGTGCTGCGGCAAAGAGGGGCACCGCGCGGCGGCGTGCCCGAGGGGAAAGGGCGAGGACCGGCAGGGAAAGTCGACTGCGAAGTCCGCCTCGCTACAGAGAAAGATGAAAGTTGCAGTGGCTGACAGCGAGATGGAGAGCGTGCCTGTCTACGGGGACGAGGGCGAGCCTGAATTGTTGCCGTTACTTACTTACATAACGCTATTTACTTACTTTACGCTATTTACTTAACTTACGTTACTTACTTTATGCTATTTACTTACCTTACGTTACTTATTATCTTACGTTACTTACTTACTTTAAGATATTTACATAACACGTTACTTACTTAACTTACGCTATTTACTTACTTCACGCTATTTACTTACCTTACCTTACTTACTTATCTTACCTTACTTACTTACTTTATGCTATTTACTTAACTTACGTTACTTACTTACATAACGCTATTTACTTACTTTACGCTATTTACTTAACTTACGTTACTTACTTTATGCTATTTACTTACCTTACGTTACTTATTATCTTACGTTACTTACTTACTTTAAGATATTTACATAACACGTTACTTACTTAACTTACGCTATTTACTTACTTCACGCTATTTACTTACCTTACCTTACTTACTTATCTTACCTTACTTACTTTATGCTATTTACTTAACTTACGTTACTTACTTAACTTACGCTCTTTACTTACTTTACGCTATTTACTTAACTTACGTTACTTTACGCTATTTACTTTCTTTACGCTATTTACTTATCTTACGTTACTTACTTAACTTACGATATGTAAATAGCGTAAAGTAAGTAAATAGCGTTAAGTAAGTAAGTAACGTAAGCTAATATCTTACGTTACTTAGTTTACGCTATTTACTTAACTTACGTTACTTACTTATCTTACGTTACTTACTTACTTTATGCTATTTACTTAACTTACATTACTTACTTAACTTACGCTATTTAGTTACTTTACGCTATTTACTTAACTGACGTTACTTTACGCTATTTACTGACATTACGCTATTTACTGATTCCGCCCGGTTCACCCCGTGAGGTTTTCCTGACCCCGGGGTCAGGAATTTTTTGATTTCTGGGCCAAAAATTGTGCCGTCCCAAATCGAGCATGCCAAAGCACACCTACCCCTTAAATTCCACCCCCAATCTCATGGCAGTGTTCATTTTTGCATTGGGCCTGATTCCGTCCGGCTCACCGTGTGATGTTTTCCTGACCCCGGGCTCAGGAATTTTTTGATTTCTAGGCCAAAAATTATGCCGTCCCAAATCCAGCATGCAAAAGCACACCTAACCCTAACATTCCACCCCGAATCTCATGGCGGAGATCGTTTTTGAATTCGGCCTGATTCCGCCCGGCTCACCCCGTGAGGTTTTCCTGACCCCGGGTTCAAGAATTTTTTGATTTCTGGGACAAAAATTGTGCCGTCCCAAATCAAGCATGCAAAAGCACTCCTAACCCTTACATTCCACCCCGAATCTCATGGGGGAGATCGTTTTTGCATTCGGCCTGATTCCGCCCGGCTCGCCCCGTGAGGTTTTCCTGACCCCGGGGTCAAGAATTTTTTGATTTCTGGGACAAAAATTGTGCCGTCCCAAATCCAGCATGCAAAAGCACACCTAACCCTAACATTCCACCCCGGATCTCATGGCGGTGTTCATTTTTGAATTCGGCCTGATTCCGCCCGGCTCACCCCGTTAGGTTTTCCTGACCCCGGGGTCAGGAATTTTTTGATTTCTGGGCCAAAAGTTGTTCAAGGATGGTCTAAACACGAAAGTGCTGCGCTGGTCGCTGGGACGAGATGACCCTGACAGCCTGTATTGGTGGATCCAGCTCGCGGGAAAGGCTGAGCATGCCCATGAGGTGTTCGCGCAGAGACGGGCGGTGAAGTCGGGGCGAGACGGGAAACCCACCCACCCTTCGGACACCGCAGGGAGGCCTGGACAACGTTCGTGGGAAGAGGAGAAGGAGCGCCGCTACGCGAAGGGGCCGTGCCTGTGCTGCGGCAAAGAGGGGCACCGCGCGGCGGCGTGCCCGAGGGGAAAGGGCGAGGACCGGCAGGGAAAGTCGACTGCGAAGTCCGCCTCGCTACAGAGAAAGATGAAAGTTGCAGTGGCTGACAGCGAGATGGAGAGCGTGCCTGTCTACGGGGACGAGGGCGAGCCTGAATTGTTGCCGTTACTTACTTACATAACGCTATTTACTTACTTTACGCTATTTACTTAACTTACGTTACTTACTTTATGCTATTTACTTACCTTACGTTACTTATTATCTTACGTTACTTACTTACTTTAAGATATTTACATAACACGTTACTTACTTAACTTACGCTATTTACTTACTTCACGCTATTTACTTACCTTACCTTACTTACTTATCTTACCTTACTTACTTACTTTATGCTATTTACTTAACTTACGTTACTTACTTACATAACGCTATTTACTTACTTTACGCTATTTACTTAACTTACGTTACTTACTTTATGCTATTTACTTACCTTACGTTACTTATTATCTTACGTTACTTACTTACTTTAAGATATTTACATAACACGTTACTTACTTAACTTACGCTATTTACTTACTTCACGCTATTTACTTACCTTACCTTACTTACTTATCTTACCTTACTTACTTTATGCTATTTACTTAACTTACGTTACTTACTTAACTTACGCTCTTTACTTACTTTACGCTATTTACTTAACTTACGTTACTTTACGCTATTTACTTTCTTTACGCTATTTACTTATCTTACGTTACTTACTTAACTTACGATATGTAAATAGCGTAAAGTAAGTAAATAGCGTTAAGTAAGTAAGTAACGTAAGCTAATATCTTACGTTACTTAGTTTACGCTATTTACTTAACTTATGTTACTTACTTATCTTACGTTACTTACTTACTTTATGCTATTTACTTAACTTACATTACTTACTTAACTTACGCTATTTAGTTACTTTACGCTATTTACTTAACTGACGTTACTTTACGCTATTTACTGACATTACGCTATTTACTGATTCCGCCCGGTTCACCCCGTGAGGTTTTCCTGACCCCGGGGTCAGGAATTTTTTGATTTCTGGGCCAAAAATTGTGCCGTCCCAAATCGAGCATGCCAAAGCACACCTACCCCTTAAATTCCACGCCCAATCTCATGGCAGTGTTCATTTTTGCATTGGGCCTGATTCCGTCCGGCTCACCGTGTGATGTTTTCCTGACCCCGGGCTCAGGAATTTTTTGATTTCTAGGCCAAAAATTATGCCGTCCCAAATCCAGCATGCAAAAGCACACCTAACCCTAACATTCCACCCCGAATCTCATGGCGGAGATCGTTTTTGAATTCGGCCTGATTCCGCCCGGCTCACCCCGTGAGGTTTTCCTGACCCCGGGTTCAAGAATTTTTTGAGTTCTGGGACAAAAATTGTGCCGTCCCAAATCAAGCATGCAAAAGCACTCCTAACCCTTACATTCCACCCCGAATCTCATGGGGGAGATCGTTTTTGCATTCGGCCTGATTCCGCCCGGCTCACCCCGTGAGGTTTTCCTGACCCCGGGGTCAAGAATTTTTTGATTTCTGGGACAAAAATTGTGCCGTCCCAAATCCAGCATGCAAAAGCACACCTAACCCTAACATTCCACCCCGGATCTCATGGCGGTGTTCATTTTTGAATTCGGC
Organism: Candoia aspera; assembly: GCF_035149785.1. Lineage (NCBI taxonomy): Eukaryota > Metazoa > Chordata > Lepidosauria > Squamata > Candoiidae > Candoia > Candoia aspera. The sequence continues at coordinate 73,697 of NW_026948297.1, forward strand.
CTGATTCCGCCCGGCTCACCCCGTTAGGTTTTCCTGACCCCGGGGTCAGGAATTTTTTGATTTCTGGGCCAAAAGTTGTTCAAGGATGGTCTAAATACGAAAGTGCTGCGCTGGTCGCTGGGACGAGATGACCCTGACAGCCTGTATTGGTGGATCCAGCTCGCGGGAAAGGCTGAGCATGCCCATGAGGTGTTCGCGCAGAGACGGGCGGTGAAGTCGGGGCGAGATGGGAAACCCACCCACCCTTCGGACACCGCAGGGAGGCCTGGACAACGTTCGTGGGAAGAGGAGAAGGAGCGCCGCTACGCGAAGGGGCCGTGCCTGTGCTGCGGCAAAGAGGGGCACCGCGCGGCGGCGTGCCCGAGGGGAAAGGCGCGGACCGGCAGGGAAAGTCGACTGCGAAGTCCGCCTCGCTACAGAGAAAGATGAAAGTTGCAGTGGCTGACAGCGAGATGGAGAGCGTGCCTTTCTACGGGGACGAGGGCGAGCCTGAATTGTTGCCGTTACTTACTTACATAACGCTATTTACTTACTTTACGCTATTTACTTAACTTACGTTACTTACTTTATGCTATTTACTTACCTTACGTTACTTATTATCTTACGTTACTTACTTACTTTAAGATATTTACATAACACGTTACTTACTTAACTTACGCTATTTACTTACTTCACGCTCTTTACTTACCTTACCTTACTTACTTATCTTACATTACTTACTTACTTTATGCTATCTACTTAACTTACGTTACTTACTTAACTTACGCTCTTTACTTACTTTACGCTATTTACTTAACTTACGTTACTTTACGCTATTTACTTTCTTTACGCTATTTACTTATCTTACGTTACTTACTTAACTTACGATATGTAAATAGCGTAAAGTAAGTAAATAGCGTTAAGTAAGTAAGTAACGTAAGCTAATATCTTACGTTACTTAGTTTACGCTATTTACTTAACTTACGTTACTTACTTATCTTACGTTACTTACTTACTTTATGCTATTTACTTAACTTACATTACTTACTTAACTTACGCTATTTAGTTACTTTACGCTATTTACTTAACTGACGTTACTTTACGCTATTTACTGACATTACGCTATTTACTGATTCCGCCCGGCTCACCCCGTGAGGTTTTCCTGACCCCGGGGTCAGGAATTTTTTGATTTCTGGGCCAAAAATTGTGCCGTCCCAAATCGAGCATGCCAAAGCACACCTACCCCTTAAATTCCACCCCCAATCTCATGGCAGTGTTCATTTTTGCATTGGGCCTGATTCCGTCCGGCTCACTGTGTGATGTTTTCCTGACCCCGGGCTCAGGAATTTTTTGATTTCTAGGCCAAAAATTATGCCGTCCCAAATCCAGCATGCAAAAGCACACCTAACCCTAACATTCCACCCCGAATCTCATGGCGGAGATCGTTTTTGAATTCGGCCTGATTCCGCCCGGCTCACCCCGTGAGGTTTTCCTGACCCCGGGTTCAAGAATTTTTTGATTTCTGGGACAAAAATTGTGCCGTCCCAAATCAAGCATGCAAAAGCACTCCTAACCCTTACATTCCACCCCGAATCTCATGGGGGAGATCGTTTTTGCATTCGGCCTGATTCCGCCCGTCTCAACCCGTGAGGTTTTCCTGACCCCGGGGTCAAGAATTTTTTGATTTCTGGGACAAAAATTGTGCCGTCCCAAATCCAGCATGCAAAAGCACACCTAACCCTAACATTCCACCCCGGATCTCATGGCGGTGTTCATTTTTGAATTCGGCCTGATTCCGCCCGGCTCACCCCGTTAGGTTTTCCTGACCCCGGGGTCAGGAATTTTTTGATTTCTGGGCCAAAAGATGTTCAAGGATGGTCTAAACACGAAAGTGCTGCGCTGGTCGCTGGGACGAGATGACCCTGACAGCCTGTATTGGTGGATCCAGCTCGCGGGAAAGGCTGAGCATGCCCATGAGGTGTTCGCGCAGAGACGGGCGGTGAAGTCGGGGCGAGATGGGAAACCCACCCACCCTTCGGACACCGCAGGGAGGCCTGGACAACGTTCGTGGGAAGAGGAGAAGGAGCGCCGCTACGCGAAGGGGCCGTGCCTGTGCTGCGGCAAAGAGGGGCACCGCGCGGCGGCGTGCCCGAGGGGAAAGGGCGCGGACCGGCAGGGAAAGTCGACTGCGAAGTCCGCCTCGCTACAGAGAAAGATGAAAGTTGCAGTGGCTGACAGCGAGATGGAGAGCGTGCCTTTCTACGGGGACGAGGGCGAGCCTGAATTGTTGCCGTTACTTACTTACATAACGCTATTTACTTACTTTACGCTATTTACTTAACTTACGTTACTTACTTACATAACGCTATTTACTTACTTTACGCTATTTACTTAACTTACGTTACTTACTTTATGCTATTTACTTACCTTACGTTACTTATTATCTTACGTTACTTACTTACTTTAAGATATTTACATAACACGTTACTTACTTAACTTACGCTATTTACTTACTTCACGCTATTTACTTACCTTACCTTACTTACTTATCTTACCTTACTTACTTTATGCTATTTACTTAACTTACGTTACTTACTTAACTTACGCTCTTTACTTACTTTACGCTATTTACTTAACTTACGTTACTTTACGCTATTTACTTTCTTTACGCTATTTACTTATCTTACGTTACTTACTTAACTTACGATATGTAAATAGCGTAAAGTAAGTAAATAGCGTTAAGTAAGTAAGTAACGTAAGCTAATATCTTACGTTACTTAGTTTACGCTATTTACTTAACTTACGTTACTTACTTATCTTACGTTACTTACTTACTTTATGCTATTTACTTAACTTACATTACTTACTTAACTTACGCTATTTAGTTACTTTACGCTATTTACTTAACTGACGTTACTTTACGCTATTTACTGACATTACGCTATTTACTGATTCCGCCCGGTTCACCCCGTGAGGTTTTCCTGACCCCGGGGTCAGGAATTTTTTGATTTCTGGGCCAAAAATTGTGCCGTCCCAAATCGAGCATGCCAAAGCACACCTACCCCTTAAATTCCACCCCCAATCTCATGGCAGTGTTCATTTTTGCATTGGGCCTGATTCCGTCCGGCTCACCGTGTGATGTTTTCCTGACCCCGGGCTCAGGAATTTTTTGATTTCTAGGCCAAAAATTATGCCGTCCCAAATCCAGCATGCAAAAGCACACCTAACCCTAACATTCCACCCCGAATCTCATGGCGGAGATCGTTTTTGAATTCGGCCTGATTCCGCCCGGCTCACCCCGTGAGGTTTTCCTGACCCCGGGTTCAAGAATTTTTTGATTTCTGGGACAAAAATTGTGCCGTCCCAAATCAAGCATGCAAAAGCACTCCTAACCCTTACATTCCACCCCGAATCTCATGGGGGAGATCGTTTTTGCATTCGGCCTGATTCCGCCCGGCTCGCCCCGTGAGGTTTTCCTGACCCCGGGGTCAAGAATTTTTTGATTTCTGGGACAAAAATTGTGCCGTCCCAAATCCAGCATGCAAAAGCACACCTAACCCTAACATTCCACCCCGGATCTCATGGCGGTGTTCATTTTTGAATTCGGCCTGATTCCGCCCGGCTCACCCCGTTAGGTTTTCCTGACCCCGGGGTCAGGAATTTTTTGATTTCTGGGCCAAAAGTTGTTCAAGGATGGTCTAAACACGAAAGTGCTGCGCTGGTCACTGGGACGAGATGACCCTGACAGCCTGTATTGGTGGATCCAGCTCGCGGGAAAGGCTGAGCATGCCCATGAGGTGTTCGCGCAGAGACGGGCGGTGAAGTCGGGGCGAGACGGGAAACCCACCCACCCTTCGGACACCGCAGGGAGGCCTGGACAACGTTCGTGGGAAGAGGAGAAGGAGCGCCGCTACGCGAAGGGGCCGTGCCTGTGCTGCGGCAAAGAGGGGCACCGCGCGGCGGCGTGCCCGAGGGGAAAGGGCGAGGACCGGCAGGGAAAGTCGACTGCGAAGTCCGCCTCGCTACAGAGAAAGATGAAAGTTGCAGTGGCTGACAGCGAGATGGAGAGCGTGCCTGTCTACGGGGACGAGGGCGAGCCTGAATTGTTGCCGTTACTTACTTACATAACGCTATTTACTTACTTTACGCTATTTACTTAACTTACGTTACTTACTTTATGCTATTTACTTACCTTACGTTACTTATTATCTTACGTTACTTACTTACTTTAAGATATTTACATAACACGTTACTTACTTAACTTACGCTATTTACTTACTTCACGCTATTTACTTACCTTACCTTACTTACTTATCTTACCTTACTTACTTACTTTATGCTATTTACTTAACTTACGTTACTTACTTACATAACGCTATTTACTTACTTTACGCTATTTACTTAACTTACGTTACTTACTTTATGCTATTTACTTACCTTACGTTACTTATTATCTTACGTTACTTACTTACTTTAAGATATTTACATAACACGTTACTTACTTAACTTACGCTATTTACTTACTTCACGCTATTTACTTACCTTACCTTACTTACTTATCTTACCTTACTTACTTTATGCTATTTACTTAACTTACGTTACTTACTTAACTTACGCTCTTTACTTACTTTACGCTATTTACTTAACTTACGTTACTTTACGCTATTTACTTTCTTTACGCTATTTACTTATCTTACGTTACTTACTTAACTTACGATATGTAAATAGCGTAAAGTAAGTAAATAGCGTTAAGTAAGTAAGTAACGTAAGCTAATATCTTACGTTACTTAGTTTACGCTATTTACTTAACTTATGTTACTTACTTATCTTACGTTACTTACTTACTTTATGCTATTTACTTAACTTACATTACTTACTTAACTTACGCTATTTAGTTACTTTACGCTATTTACTTAACTGACGTTACTTTACGCTATTTACTGACATTACGCTATTTACTGATTCCGCCCGGTTCACCCCGTGAGGTTTTCCTGACCCCGGGGTCAGGAATTTTTTGATTTCTGGGCCAAAAATTGTGCCGTCCCAAATCGAGCATGCCAAAGCACACCTACCCCTTAAATTCCACCCCCAATCTCATGGCAGTGTTCATTTTTGCATTGGGCCTGATTCCGTCCGGCTCACCGTGTGATGTTTTCCTGACCCCGGGCTCAGGAATTTTTTGATTTCTAGGCCAAAAATTATGCCGTCCCAAATCCAGCATGCAAAAGCACACCTAACCCTAACATTCCACCCCGAATCTCATGGCGGAGATCGTTTTTGAATTCGGCCTGATTCCGCCCGGCTCACCCCGTGAGGTTTTCCTGACCCCGGGTTCAAGAATTTTTTGAGTTCTGGGACAAAAATTGTGCCGTCCCAAATCAAGCATGCAAAAGCACTCCTAACCCTTACATTCCACCCCGAATCTCATGGGGGAGATCGTTTTTGCATTCGGCCTGATTCCGCCCGGCTCAACCCGTGAGGTTTTCCTGACCCCGGGGTCAAGAATTTTTTGATTTCTGGGACAAAAATTGTGCCGTCCCAAATCCAGCATGCAAAAGCACACCTAACCCTAACATTCCACCCCGGATCTCATGGCGGTGTTCATTTTTGAATTCGGCCTGATTCCGCCCGGCTCACCCCGTTAGGTTTTCCTGACCCCGGGGTCAGGAATTTTTTGATTTCTGGGCCAAAAGTTGTTCAAGGATGGTCTAAATACGAAAGTGCTGCGCTGGTCGCTGGGACGAGATGACCCTGACAGCCTGTATTGGTGGATCCAGCTCGCGGGAAAGGCTGAGCATGCCCATGAGGTGTTCGCGCAGAGACGGGCGGTGAAGTCGGGGCGAGATGGGAAACCCACCCACCCTTCGGACACCGCAGGGAGGCCTGGACAACGTTCGTGGGAAGAGGAGAAGGAGCGCCGCTACGCGAAGGGGCCGTGCCTGTGCTGCGGCAAAGAGGGGCACCGCGCGGCGGCGTGCCCGAGGGGAAAGGGCGCGGACCGGCAGGGAAAGTCGACTGCGAAGTCCGCCTCGCTACAGAGAAAGATGAAAGTTGCAGTGGCTGACAGCGAGATGGAGAGCGTGCCTTTCTACGGGGACGAGGGCGAGCCTGAATTGTTGCCGTTACTTACTTACATAACGCTATTTACTTACTTTACGCTATTTACTTAACTTACGTTACTTACTTTATGCTATTTACTTACCTTACGTTACTTATTATCTTACGTTACTTACTTACTTTAAGATATTTACATAACACGTTACTTACTTAACTTACGCTATTTACTTACTTCACGCTCTTTACTTACCTTACCTTACTTACTTATCTTACATTACTTACTTACTTTATGCTATTTACTTAACTTACGTTACTTACTTAACTTACGCTCTTTACTTACTTTACGCTATTTACTTAACTTACGTTACTTTACGCTATTTACTTTCTTTACGCTATTTACTTATCTTACGTTACTTACTTAACTTACGATATGTAAATAGCGTAAAGTAAGTAAATAGCGTTAAGTAAGTAAGTAACGTAAGCTAATATCTTACGTTACTTAGTTTACGCTATTTACTTAACCTACGTTACTTACTTATCTTACGTTACTTACTTACTTTATGCTATTTACTTAACTTACATTACTTACTTAACTTACGCTATTTAGTTACTTTACGCTATTTACTTAACTGACGTTACTTTACGCTATTTACTGACATTACGCTATTTACTGATTCCGCCCGGCTCACCCCGTGAGGTTTTCCTGACCCCGGGGTCAGGAATTTTTTGATTTCTGGGCCAAAAATTGTGCCGTCCCAAATCGAGCATGCCAAAGCACACCTACCCCTTAAATTCCACCCCCAATCTCATGGCAGTGTTCATTTTTGCATTGGGCCTGATTCCGTCCGGCTCACTGTGTGATGTTTTCCTGACCCCGGGCTCAGGAATTTTTTGATTTCTAGGCCAAAAATTATGCCGTCCCAAATCCAGCATGCAAAAGCACACCTAACCCTAACATTCCACCCCGAATCTCATGGCGGAGATCGTTTTTGAATTCGGCCTGATTCCGCCCGGCTCACCGCGTGAGGTTTTCCTGACCCCGGGGTCAAGAATTTTTTGATTTCTGGGACAAAAATTGTGCCGTCCCAAATCAAGCATGCAAAAGCACTCCTAACCCTTACATTCCACCCCGAATCTCATGGGGGAGATCGTTTTTGCATTCGGCCTGATTCCGCCCGTCTCAACCCGTGAGGTTTTCCTGACCCCGGGGTCAAGAATTTTTTGATTTCTGGGACAAAAATTGTGCCGTCCCAAATCCAGCATGCAAAAGCACACCTAACCCTAACATTCCACCCCGGATCTCATGGCGGTGTTCATTTTTGAATTCGGCCTGATTCCGCCCGGCTCACCCCGTTAGGTTTTCCTGACCCCGGGGTCAGGAATTTTTTGATTTCTGGGCCAAAAGATGTTCAAGGATGGTCTAAACACGAAAGTGCTGCGCTGGTCGCTGGGACGAGATGACCCTGACAGCCTGTATTGGTGGATCCAGCTCGCGGGAAAGGCTGAGCATGCCCATGAGGTGTTCGCGCAGAGACGGGCGGTGAAGTCGGGGCGAGATGGGAAACCCACCCACCCTTCGGACACCGCAGGGAGGCCTGGACAACGTTCGTGGGAAGAGGAGAAGGAGCGCCGCTACGCGAAGGGGCCGTGCCTGTGCTGCGGCAAAGAGGGGCACCGCGCGGCGGCGTGCCCGAGGGGAAAGGGCGCGGACCGGCAGGGAAAGTCGACTGCGAAGTCCGCCTCGCTACAGAGAAAGATGAAAGTTGCAGTGGCTGACAGCGAGATGGAGAGCGTGCCTTTCTACGGGGACGAGGGCGAGCCTGAATTGTTGCCGTTACTTACTTACATAACGCTATTTACTTACTTTACGCTATTTACTTAACTTACGTTACTTACTTTATGCTATTTACTTACCTTACGTTACTTATTATCTTACGTTACTTACTTACTTTAATATATTAACATAACACGTTACTTACTTAACTTACGCTATTTACTTACTTAACGCTATTTACTTACCTTACCTTACTTACTTATCTTACCTTACTTACTTACTTTATGCTATTTACTTAACTTACGTTACTTACTTACATAACGCTATTTACTTACTTTACGCTATTTACTTAACTTACGTTACTTACTTTATGCTATTTACTTACCTTACATTACTTATTATCTTACGTTACTTACTTACTTTAAGATATTTACATAACACGTTACTTACTTAACTTACGCTATTTACTTACTTCACGCTATTTACTTACCTTACCTTACTTACTTATCTTACCTTACTTACTTTATGCTATTTACTTAACTTACGTTACTTACTTAACTTACGCTCTTTACTTACTTTACGCTATTTACTTAACTTACGTTACTTTACGCTATTTACTTTCTTTACGCTATTTACTTATCTTACGTTACTTACTTAACTTACGATATGTAAATAGCGTAAAGTAAGTAAATAGCGTTAAGTAAGTAAGTAACGTAAGCTAATATCTTACGTTACTTAGTTTACGCTATTTACTTAACTTACGTTACTTACTTATCTTACGTTACTTACTTACTTTATGCTATTTACTTAACTTACATTACTTACTTAACTTACGCTATTTAGTTACTTTACGCTATTTACTTAACTGACGTTACTTTACGCTATTTACTGACATTACGCTATTTACTGATTCCGCCCGGCTCACCCCGTGAGGTTTTCCTGACCCCGGGGTCAGGAATTTTTTGATTTCTGGGCCAAAAATTGTGCCGTCCCAAATCGAGCATGCCAAAGCACACCTACCCCTTAAATTCCACCCCCAATCTCATGGCAGTGTTCATTTTTGCATTGGGCCTGATTCCGTCCGGCTCACCGTGTGATGTTTTCCTGACCCCGGGCTCAGGAATTTTTTGATTTCTAGGCCAAAAATTATGCCGTCCCAAATCCAGCATGCAAAAGCACACCTAACCCTAACATTCCACCCCGAATCTCATGGCGGAGATCGTTTTTGAATTCGGCCTGATTCCGCCCGGCTCACCGCGTGAGGTTTTCCTGACCCCGGGGTCAAGAATTTTTTGATTTCTGGGACAAAAATTGTGCCGTCCCAAATCAAGCATGCAAAAGCACTCCTAACCCTTACATTCCACCCCGAATCTCATGGGGGAGATCGTTTTTGCATTCGGCCTGATTCCGCCCGGCTCGCCCCGTGAGGTTTTCCTGACCCCGGGGTCAAGAATTTTTTGATTTCTGGGACAAAAATTGTGCCGTCCCAAATCCAGCAAGCAAAAGCACACCTAACCCTAACATTCCACCCCGGATCTCATGGCGGTGTTCATTTTTGAATTCGGCCTGATTCCGCCCGGCTCACCCCGTTAGGTTTTCCTGACCCCGGGGTCAGGAATTTTTTGATTTCTGGGCCAAAAGTTGTTCAAGGATGGTCTAAACACGAAAGTGCTGCGCTGGTCGCTGGGACGAGATGACCCTGACAGCCTGTATTGGTGGATCCAGCTCGCGGGAAAGGCTGAGCATGCCCATGAGGTGTTCGCGCAGAGACGGGCGGTGAAGTCGGGGCGAGACGGGAAACCCACCCACCCTTCGGACACCGCAGGGAGGCCTGGACAACGTTCGTGGGAAGAGGAGAAGGAGCGCCGCTACGCGAAGGGGCCGTGCCTGTGCTGCGGCAAAGAGGGGCACCGCGCGGCGGCGTGCCCGAGGGGAAAGGGCGCGGACCGGCAGGGAAAGTCGACTGCGAAGTCCGCCTCGCTACAGAGAAAGATGAAAGTTGCAGTGGCTGACAGCGAGATGGAGAGCGTGCCTTTCTACGGGGACGAGGGCGAGCCTGAATTGTTGCCGTTACTTACTTACATAACGCTATTTACTTACTTTACGCTATTTACTTAACTTACGTTACTTACTTTATGCTATTTACTTACCTTACGTTACTTATTATCTTACGTTACTTACTTACTTTAAGATATTTACATAACACGTTACTTACTTAACTTACGCTATTTACTTACTTCATGCTATTTACTTACCTTACCTTACTTACTTATCTTACCTTACTTACTTACTTTATGCTATTTACTTAACTTACGTTACTTACTTACATAACGCTATTTACTTACTTTACGCTATTTACTTAACTTACGTTACTTACTTTATGCTATTTACTTACCTTACGTTACTTATTATCTTACGTTACTTACTTACTTTAAGATATTTACATAACACGTTACTTACTTAACTTACGCTATTTACTTACTTCACGCTATTTACTTACCTTACCTTACTTACTTATCTTACCTTACTTACTTACTTTATGCTATTTACTTAACTTACGTTACTTACTTAACTTACGCTCTTTACTTACTTTACGCTATTTACTTAACTTACGTTACTTTACGCTATTTCCTTTCTTTACGCTATTTACTTATCTTACGTTACTTACTTAACTTACGATATGTAAATAGCGTTAAGTAAGTAAGTAACGTAAGCTAATATCTTACGTTACTTAGTTTACGCTATTTACTTAACTTACGTTACTTACTTATCTTACGTTACTTACTTACTTTATGCTATTTACTTAACTTACATTACTTACTTAACTTACGCTATTTAGTTACTTTACGCTATTTACTTAACTGACGTTACTTTACGCTATTTACTGACATTACGCTATTTACTGATTCCGCCCGGCTCACCCCGTGAGGTTTTCCTGACCCCGGGGTCAGGAATTTTTTGATTTCTGGGCCAAAAATTGTGCCGTCCCAAATCGAGCATGCCAAAGCACACCTACCCCTTAAATTCCACCCCCAATCTCATGGCAGTGTTCATTTTTGCATTGGGCCTGATTCCGTCCGGCTCACCGTGTGATGTTTTCCTGACCCCGGGCTCAGGAATTTTTTGATTTCTAGGCCAAAAATTATGCCGTCCCAAATCCAGCATGCAAAAGCACACCTAACCCTAACATTCCACCCCGAATCTCATGGCGGAGATCGTTTTTGAATTCGGCCTGATTCCGCCCGGCTCACCCCGTGAGGTTTTCCTGACCCCGGGGTCAAGAATTTTTTGATTTCTGGGACAAAAATTGTGCCGTCCCAAATCAAGCATGCAAAAGCACTCCTAACCCTTACATTCCACCCCGAATCTCATGGGGGAGATCGTTTTTGCATTCGGCCTGATTCCGCCCGGCTCGCCCCGTGAGGTTTTCCTGACCCCGGGGTCAAGAATTTTTTGATTTCTGGGACAAAAATTGTGCCGTCCCAAATCCAGCAAGCAAAAGCACACCTAACCCTAACATTCCACCCCGGATCTCATGGCGGTGTTCATTTTTGAATTCGACCTGATTCCGCCCGGCTCACCCCGTTAGGTTTTCCTGACCCCGGGGTCAGGAATTTTTTGATTTCTGGGCCAAAAGTTGTTCAAGGATGGTCTAAACACGAAAGTGCTGCGCTGGTCGCTGGGACGAGATGACCCTGACAGCCTGTATTGGTGGATCCAGCTCGCGGGAAAGGCTGAGCATGCCCATGAGGTGTTCGCGCAGAGACGGGCGGTGAAGTCGGGGCGAGACGGGAAACCCACCCACCCTTCGGACACCGCAGGGAGGCCTGGACAACGTTCGTGGGAAGAGGAGAAGGAGCGCCGCTACGCGAAGGGGCCGTGCCTGTGCTGCGGCAAAGAGGGGCACCGCGCGGCGGCGTGCCCGAGGGGAAAGTGCGCGGACTGGCAGGGAAAGTCGACTGCGAAGTCCGCCTCGCTACAGAGAAAGATGAAAGTTGCAGTGGCTGACAGCGAGATGGAGAGCGTGCCTTTCTACGGGGACGAGGGCGAGCCTGAATTGTTGCCGTTACTTACTTACATAACGCTATTTACTTACTTTACGCTATTTACTTAACTTACGTTACTTACTTTATGCTATTTACTTACCTTATGTTACTTATTATCTTACGTTACTTACTTACTTTAAGATATTTACATAACACGTTACTTACTTAACTTACGCTATTTACTTACTTCACGCTATTTACTTACCTTACCTTACTTACTTATCTTACCTTACTTACTTACTTTATGCTATTTACTTAACTTACGTTACTTACTTACATAACGCTATTTACTTACTTTACGCTATTTACTTAACTTACGTTACTTACTTTATGCTATTTACTTACCTTACGTTACTTATTATCTTACGTTACTTACTTACTTTAAGATATTTACATAACACGTTACTTACTTAACTTACGCTATTTACTTACTTCACGCTATTTACTTACCTTACCTTACTTACTTATCTTACCTTACTTACTTTATGCTATTTACTTAACTTACGTTACTTACTTAACTTACGCTCTTTACTTACTTTACGCTATTTACTTAACTTACGTTACTTTACGCTATTTACTTTCTTTACGCTATTTACTTATCTTACGTTACTTACTTAACTTACGATATGTAAATAGCGTAAAGTAAGTAAATAGCGTTAAGTAAGTAAGTAACGTAAGCTAATATCTTACGTTACTTAGTTTACGCTATTTACTTAACTTACGTTACTTACTTATCTTACGTTACTTACTTACTTTATGCTATTTACTTAACTTACATTACTTACTTAACTTACGCTATTTAGTTACTTTACGCTATTTACTTAACTGACGTTACTTTACGCTATTTACTGACATTACGCTATTTACTGATTCCGCCCGGTTCACCCCGTGAGGTTTTCCTGACCCCGGGGTCAGGAATTTTTTGATTTCTGGGCCAAAAATTGTGCCGTCCCAAATCGAGCATGCCAAAGCACACCTACCCCTTAAATTCCACCCCCAATCTCATGACAGTGTTCATTTTTGCATTGGGCCTGATTCCGTCCGGCTCACCGTGTGATGTTTTCCTGACCCCGGGCTCAGGAATTTTTTGATTTCTAGGCCAAAAATTATGCCGTCCCAAATCCAGCATGCAAAAGCACACCTAACCCTAACATTCCACCCCGAATCTCATGGCGGAGATCGTTTTTGAATTCGGCCTGATTCCGCCCGGCTCACCCCGTGAGGTTTTCCTGACCCCGGGGTCAAGAATTTTTTGATTTCTGGGACAAAAATTGTGCCGTCCCAAATCAAGCATGCAAAAGCACTCCTAACCCTTACATTCCACCCCGAATCTCATGGGGGAGATCGTTTTTGCATTCGGCCTGATTCCGCCCGGCTCGCCCCGTGAGGTTTTCCTGACCCCGGGGTCAAGAATTTTTTGATTTCTGGGACAAAAATTGTGCCGTCCCAAATCCAGCAAGCAAAAGCACACCTAACCCTAACATTCCACCCCGGATCTCATGGCGGTGTTCATTTTTGAATTCGACCTGATTCCGCCCGGCTCACCCCGTTAGGTTTTCCTGACCCCGGGGTCAGGAATTTTTTGATTTCTGGGCCAAAAGTTGTTCAAGGATGGTCTAAACACGAAAGTGCTGCGCTGGTCGCTGGGACGAGATGACCCTGACAGCCTGTATTGGTGGATCCAGCTCGCGGGAAAGGCTGAGCATGCCCATGAGGTGTTCGCGCAGAGACGGGCGGTGAAGTCGGGGCGAGACGGGAAACCCACCCACCCTTCGGACACCGCAGGGAGGCCTGGACAACGTTCGTGGGAAGAGGAGAAGGAGCGCCGCTACGCGAAGGGGCCGTGCCTGTGCTGCGGCAAAGAGGGGCACCGCGCGGCGGCGTGCCCGAGGGGAAAGTGCGCGGACCGGCAGGGAAAGTCGACTGCGAAGTCCGCCTCGCTACAGAGAAAGATGAAAGTTGCAGTGGCTGACAGCGAGATGGAGAGCGTGCCTTTCTACGGGGACGAGGGCGAGCCTGAATTGTTGCCGTTACTTACTTACATAACGCTATTTACTTACTTTACGCTATTTACTTAACTTACGTTACTTACTTTATGCTATTTACTTACCTTATGTTACTTATTATCTTACGTTACTTACTTACTTTAAGATATTTACATAACACGTTACTTACTTAACTTACGCTATTTACTTACTTCACGCTATTTACTTACCTTACCTTACTTACTTATCTTACCTTACTTACTTACTTTATGCTATTTACTTAACTTACGTTACTTACTTACATAACGCTATTTACTTACTTTACGCTATTTACTTAACTTACGTTACTTACTTTATGCTATTTACTTACCTTACGTTACTTATTATCTTACGTTACTTACTTACTTTAAGATATTTACATAACACGTTACTTACTTAACTTACGCTATTTACTTACTTCACGCTATTTACTTACCTTACCTTACTTACTTATCTTACCTTACTTACTTTATGCTATTTACTTAACTTACGTTACTTACTTAACTTACGCTCTTTACTTACTTTACGCTATTTACTTAACTTACGTTACTTTACGCTATTTACTTTCTTTACGCTATTTACTTATCTTACGTTACTTACTTAACTTACGATATGTAAATAGCGTAAAGTAAGTAAATAGCGTTAAGTAAGTAAGTAACGTAAGCTAATATCTTACGTTACTTAGTTTACGCTATTTACTTAACTTACGTTACTTACTTATCTTACGTTACTTACTTACTTTATGCTATTTACTTAACTTACATTACTTACTTAACTTACGCTATTTAGTTACTTTACGCTATTTACTTAACTGACGTTACTTTACGCTATTTACTGACATTACGCTATTTACTGATTCCGCCCGGTTCACCCCGTGAGGTTTTCCTGACCCCGGGGTCAGGAATTTTTTGATTTCTGGGCCAAAAATTGTGCCGTCCCAAATCGAGCATGCCAAAGCACACCTACCCCTTAAATTCCACCCCCAATCTCATGACAGTGTTCATTTTTGCATTGGGCCTGATTCCGTCCGGCTCACCGTGTGATGTTTTCCTGACCCCGGGCTCAGGAATTTTTTGATTTCTAGGCCAAAAATTATGCCGTCCCAAATCCAGCATGCAAAAGCACACCTAACCTTAACATTCCACCCCGAATCTCATGGCGGAGATCGTTTTTGAATTCGGCCTGATTCCGCCCGGCTCACCCCGTGAGGTTTTCCTGACCCCGGGTTCAAGAATTTTTTGATTTCTGGGACAAAAATTGTGCCGTCCCAAATCAAGCATGCAAAAGCACTCCTAACCCTTACATTCCACCCCGAATCTCATGGGGGAGATCGTTTTTGCATTCGGCCTGATTCCGCCCGGCTCAACCCGTGAGGTTTTCCTGACCCCGGGGTCAAGAATTTTTTGATTTCTGGGACAAAAATTGTGCCGTCCCAAATCCAGCATGCAAAAGCACACCTAACCCTAACATTCCACCCCGGATCTCATGGCGGTGTTCATTTTTGAATTCGGCCTGATTCCGCCCGGCTCACCCCGTTAGGTTTTCCTGACCCCGGGGTCAGGAATTTTTTGATTTCTGGGCCAAAAGTTGTTCAAGGATGGTCTAAACACGAAAGTGCTGCGCTGGTCGCTGGGACGAGATGACCCTGACAGCCTGTATTGGTGGATCCAGCTCGCGGGAAAGGCTGAGCATGCCCATGAGGTGTTCGCGCAGAGACGGGCGGTGAAGTCGGGGCGAGACGGGAAACCCACCCACCCTTCGGACACCGCAGGGAGGCCTGGACAACGTTCGTGGGAAGAGGAGAAGGAGCGCCGCTACGCGAAGGGGCCGTGCCTTTGCTGCGGCAAAGAGGGGCACCGCGCGGCGGCGTGCCCGAGGGGAAAGGGCGAGGACCGGCAGGGAAAGTCGACTGCGAAGTCCGCCTCGCTACAGAGAAAGATGAAAGCTGCAGTGGCTGACAGCGAGATGGAGAGCGTGCCTTTCTACGGGGACGAGGGCGAGCCTGAATTGTTGCCGTTACTTACTTACATAACGCTATTTACTTACTTTACGCTATTTACTTAACTTACGTTACTTACTTTATGCTATTTACTTACCTTACGTTACTTATTATCTTACGTTACTTACTTACTTTAAGATATTTACATAACACGTTACTTACTTAACTTACGCTATTTACTTACTTCACGCTATTTACTTACCTTACCTTACTTACTTATCTTACCTTACTTACTTACTTTATGCTATTTACTTAACTTACGTTACTTACTTACATAACGCTATTTACTTACTTTACGCTATTTACTTAACTTACGTTACTTACTTTATGCTATTTACTTACCTTACGTTACTTATTATCTTACGTTACTTACTTACTTTAAGATATTTACATAACACGTTACTTACTTAACTTACGCTATTTACTTACTTCACGCTATTTACTTACCTTACCTTACTTACTTATCTTACCTTACTTACTTACTTTATGCTATTTACTTAACTTACGTTACTTACTTAACTTACGCTCTTTACTTACTTTACGCTATTTACTTAACTTACGTTACTTTACGCTATTTCCTTTCTTTACGCTATTTACTTATCTTACGTTACTTACTTAACTTACGATATGTAAATAGCGTTAAGTAAGTAAGTAACGTAAGCTAATATCTTACGTTACTTAGTTTACGCTATTTACTTAACTTACGTTACTTACTTATCTTACGTTACTTACTTACTTTATGCTATTTACTTAACTTACATTACTTACTTAACTTACGCTATTTAGTTACTTTACGCTATTTACTTAACTGACGTTACTTTACGCTATTTACTGACATTACGCTATTTACTGATTCCGCCCGGCTCACCCCGTGAGGTTTTCCTGACCCCGGGGTCAGGAATTTTTTGATTTCTGGGCCAAAAATTGTGCCGTCCCAAATCGAGCATGCCAAAGCACTCCTAACCCTTACATTCCACCCCGAATCTCATGGGGGAGATCGTTTTTGCATTCGGCCTGATTCCGCCCGGCTCGCCCCGTGAGGTTTTCCTGACCCCGGGGTCAAGAATTTTTTGATTTCTGGGACAAAAATTGTGCCGTCCCAAATCCAGCAAGCAAAAGCACACCTAACCCTAACATTCCACCCCGGATCTCATGGCGGTGTTCATTTTTGAATTCGGCCTGATTCCGCCCGGCTCAACCCGTTAGGTTTTCCTGACCCCGGGGTCAGGAATTTTTTGATTTCTGGGCCAAAAGTTGTTCAAGGATGGTCTAAACACGAAAGTGCTGCGCTGGTCGCTGGGACGAGATGACCCTGACAGCCTGTATTGGTGGATCCAGCTCGCGGGAAAGGCTGAGCATGCCCATGAGGTGTTCGCGCAGAGACGGGCGGTGAAGTCGGGGCGAGACGGGAAACCCACCCACCCTTCGGACACCGCAGGGAGGCCTGGACAACGTTCGTGGGAAGAGGAGAAGGAGCGCCGCTACGCGAAGGGGCCGTGCCTGTGCTGCGGCAAAGAGGGGCACCGCGCGGCGGCGTGCCCGAGGGGAAAGTGCGCGGACCGGCAGGGAAAGTCGACTGCGAAGTCCGCCTCGCTACAGAGAAAGATGAAAGTTGCAGTGGCTGACAGCGAGATGGAGAGCGTGCCTTTCTACGGGGACGAGGGCGAGCCTGAATTGTTGCCGTTACTTACTTACATAACGCTATTTACTTACTTTACGCTATTTACTTAACTTACGTTACTTACTTTATGCTATTTACTTACCTTACGTTACTTATTATCTTACGTTACTTACTTACTTTAAGATATTTACATAACACGTTACTTACTTAACTTACGCTATTTACTTACTTCACGCTATTTACTTACCTTACCTTACTTACTTATCTTACCTTACTTACTTACTTTATGCTATTTACTTAACTTACGTTACTTACTTACATAACGCTATTTACTTACTTTACGCTATTTACTTAACTTACGTTACTTACTTTATGCTATTTACTTACCTTACGTTACTTATTATCTTACGTTACTTACTTACTTTAAGATATTTACATAACACGTTACTTACTTAACTTACGCTATTTACTTACTTCACGCTATTTACTTACCTTACCTTACTTACTTATCTTACCTTACTTACTTTATGCTATTTACTTAACTTACGTTACTTACTTAACTTACGCTCTTTACTTACTTTACGCTATTTACTTAACTTACGTTACTTTACGCTATTTACTTTCTTTACGCTATTTACTTATCTTACGTTACTTACTTAACTTACGATATGTAAATAGCGTAAAGTAAGTAAATAGCGTTAAGTAAGTAAGTAACGTAAGCTAATATCTTACGTTACTTAGTTTACGCTATTTACTTAACTTATGTTACTTACTTATCTTACGTTACTTACTTACTTTATGCTATTTACTTAACTTACATTACTTACTTAACTTACGCTATTTAGTTACTTTACGCTATTTACTTAACTGACGTTACTTTACGCTATTTACTGACATTACGCTATTTACTGATTCCGCCCGGTTCACCCCGTGAGGTTTTCCTGACCCCGGGGTCAGGAATTTTTTGATTTCTGGGCCAAAAATTGTGCCGTCCCAAATCGAGCATGCCAAAGCACACCTACCCCTTAAATTCCACCCCCAATCTCATGGCAGTGTTCATTTTTGCATTGGGCCTGATTCCGTCCGGCTCACCGTGTGATGTTTTCCTGACCCCGGGCTCAGGAATTTTTTGATTTCTAGGCCAAAAATTATGCCGTCCCAAATCCAGCATGCAAAAGCACACCTAACCCTAACATTCCACCCCGAATCTCATGGCGGAGATCGTTTTTGAATTCGGCCTGATTCCGCCCGGCTCACCCCGTGAGGTTTTCCTGACCCCGGGTTCAAGAATTTTTTGAGTTCTGGGACAAAAATTGTGCCGTCCCAAATCAAGCATGCAAAAGCACTCCTAACCCTTACATTCCACCCCGAATCTCATGGGGGAGATCGTTTTTGCATTCGGCCTGATTCCGCCCGGCTCAACCCGTGAGGTTTTCCTGACCCCGGGGTCAAGAATTTTTTGATTTCTGGGACAAAAATTGTGCCGTCCCAAATCCAGCATGCAAAAGCACACCTAACCCTAACATTCCACCCCGGATCTCATGGCGGTGTTCATTTTTGAATTCGGCCTGATTCCGCCCGGCTCACCCCGTTAGGTTTTCCTGACCCCGGGGTCAGGAATTTTTTGATTTCTGGGCCAAAAGTTGTTCAAGGATGGTCTAAATACGAAAGTGCTGCGCTGGTCGCTGGGACGAGATGACCCTGACAGCCTGTATTGGTGGATCCAGCTCGCGGGAAAGGCTGAGCATGCCCATGAGGTGTTCGCGCAGAGACGGGCGGTGAAGTCGGGGCGAGATGGGAAACCCACCCACCCTTCGGACACCGCAGGGAGGCCTGGACAACGTTCGTGGGAAGAGGAGAAGGAGCGCCGCTACGCGAAGGGGCCGTGCCTGTGCTGCGGCAAAGAGGGGCACCGCGCGGCGGCGTGCCCGAGGGGAAAGGGCGCGGACCGGCAGGGAAAGTCGACTGCGAAGTCCGCCTCGCTACAGAGAAAGATGAAAGTTGCAGTGGCTGACAGCGAGATGGAGAGCGTGCCTTTCTACGGGGACGAGGGCGAGCCTGAATTGTTGCCGTTACTTACTTACATAACGCTATTTACTTACTTTACGCTATTTACTTAACTTACGTTACTTACTTTATGCTATTTACTTACCTTACATTACTTATTATCTTACGTTACTTACTTACTTTAAGATATTTACATAACACGTTACTTACTTAACTTACGCTATTTACTTACTTCACGCTATTTACTTACCTTACCTTACTTACTTATCTTACCTTACTTACTTTATGCTATTTACTTAACTTACGTTACTTACTTAACTTACGCTCTTTACTTACTTTACGCTATTTACTTAACTTACGTTACTTTACGCTATTTACTTTCTTTACGCTATTTACTTATCTTACGTTACTTACTTAACTTACGATATGTAAATAGCGTAAAGTAAGTAAATAGCGTTAAGTAAGTAAGTAACGTAAGCTAATATCTTACGTTACTTAGTTTACGCTATTTACTTAACTTACGTTACTTACTTATCTTACGTTACTTACTTACTTCATGCTATTTACTTAACTTACATTACTTACTTAACTTACGCTATTTAGTTACTTTACGCTATTTACTTAACTGACGTTACTTTACGCTATTTACTGACATTACGCTATTTACTGATTCCGCCCGGCTCACCCCGTGAGGTTTTCCTGACCCCGGGGTCAGGAATTTTTTGATTTCTGGGCCAAAAATTGTGCCGTCCCAAATCGAGCATGCCAAAGCACACCTACCCCTTAAATTCCACCCCCAATCTCATGGCAGTGTTCATTTTTGCATTGGGCCTGATTCCGTCCGGCTCACCGTGTGATGTTTTCCTGACCCCGGGCTCAGGAATTTTTTGATTTCTAGGCCAAAAATTATGCCGTCCCAAATCCAGCATGCAAAAGCACACCTAACCCTAACATTCCACCCCGAATCTCATGGCGGAGATCGTTTTTGAATTCGGCCTGATTCCGCCCGGCTCACCGCGTGAGGTTTTCCTGACCCCGGGGTCAAGAATTTTTTGATTTCTGGGACAAAAATTGTGCCGTCCCAAATCAAGCATGCAAAAGCACTCCTAACCCTTACATTCCACCCCGAATCTCATGGGGGAGATCGTTTTTGCATTCGGCCTGATTCCGCCCGGCTCGCCCCGTGAGGTTTTCCTGACCCCGGGGTCAAGAATTTTTTGATTTCTGGGACAAAAATTGTGCCGTCCCAAATCCAGCAAGCAAAAGCACACCTAACCCTAACATTCCACCCCGGATCTCATGGCGGTGTTCATTTTTGAATTCGGCCTGATTCCGCCCGGCTCACCCCGTTAGGTTTTCCTGACCCCGGGGTCAGGAATTTTTTGATTTCTGGGCCAAAAGTTGTTCAAGGATGGTCTAAACACGAAAGTGCTGCGCTGGTCGCTGGGACGAGATGACCCTGACAGCCTGTATTGGTGGATCCAGCTCGCGGGAAAGGCTGAGCATGCCCATGAGGTGTTCGCGCAGAGACGGGCGGTGAAGTCGGGGCGAGACGGGAAACCCACCCACCCTTCGGACACCGCAGGGAGGCCTGGACAACGTTCGTGGGAAGAGGAGAAGGAGCGCCGCTACGCGAAGGGGCCGTGCCTGTGCTGCGGCAAAGAGGGGCACCGCGCGGCGGCGTGCCCGAGGGGAAAGGGCGCGGACCGGCAGGGAAAGTCGACTGCGAAGTCCGCCTCGCTACAGAGAAAGATGAAAGTTGCAGTGGCTGACAGCGAGATGGAGAGCGTGCCTTTCTACGGGGACGAGGGCGAGCCTGAATTTTTGCCGTTACTTACTTACATAACGCTATTTACTTACTTTACGCTATTTACTTAACTTACGTTACTTTACGCTATTTACTGACATTACGCTATTTACTGATTCCGCCCGGCTCACCCCGTGAGGTTTTCCTGACCCCGGGGTCAGGAATTTTTTGATTTCTGGGCCAAAAATTGTGCCGTCCCAAATCGAGCATGCCAAAGCACACCTACCCCTTAAATTCCACCCCCAATCTCATGGCAGTGTTCATTTTTGCATTGGGCCTGATTCCGTCCGGCTCACCGTGTGATGTTTTCCTGACCCCGGGCTCAGGAATTTTTTGATTTCTAGGCCAAAAATTATGCCGTCCCAAATCCAGCATGCAAAAGCACACCTAACCCTAACATTCCACCCCGAATCTCATGGCGGAGATCGTTTTTGAATTCGGCCTGATTCCGCCCGGCTCACCCCGTGAGGTTTTCCTGACCCCGGGGTCAAGAATTTTTTGATTTCTGGGACAAAAATTGTGCCGTCCCAAATCAAGCATGCAAAAGCACTCCTAACCCTTACATTCCACCCGAATCTCATGGGGGAGATCGTTTTTGCATTCGGCCTGATTCCGCCCGGCTCGCCCCGTGAGGTTTTCCTGACCCCGGGGTCAAGAATTTTTTGATTTCTGGGACAAAAATTGTGCCGTCCCAAATCCAGCAAGCAAAAGCACACCTAACCCTAACATTCCACCCCGGATCTCATGGCGGTGTTCATTTTTGAATTCGACCTGATTCCGCCCGGCTCACCCCGTTAGGTTTTCCTGACCCCGGGGTCAGGAATTTTTTGATTTCTGGGCCAAAAGTTGTTCAAGGATGGTCTAAACACGAAAGTGCTGCGCTGGTCGCTGGGACGAGATGACCCTGACAGCCTGTATTGGTGGATCCAGCTCGCGGGAAAGGCTGAGCATGCCCATGAGGTGTTCGCGCAGAGACGGGCGGTGAAGTCGGGGCGAGACGGGAAACCCACCCACCCTTCGGACACCGCAGGGAGGCCTGGACAACGTTCGTGGGAAGAGGAGAAGGAGCGCCGCTACGCGAAGGGGCCGTGCCTGTGCTGCGGCAAAGAGGGGCACCGCGCGGCGGCGTGCCCGAGGGGAAAGTGCGCGGACCGGCAGGGAAAGTCGACTGCGAAGTCCGCCTCGCTACAGAGAAAGATGAAAGTTGCAGTGGCTGACAGCGAGATGGAGAGCGTGCCTTTCTACGGGGACGAGGGCGAGCCTGAATTGTTGCCGTTACTTACTTACATAACGCTATTTACTTACTTTACGCTATTTACTTAACTTACGTTACTTACTTTATGCTATTTACTTACCTTATGTTACTTATTATCTTACGTTACTTACTTACTTTAAGATATTTACATAACACGTTACTTACTTAACTTACGCTATTTACTTACTTCACGCTATTTACTTACCTTACCTTACTTACTTATCTTACCTTACTTACTTACTTTATGCTATTTACTTAACTTACGTTACTTACTTACATAACGCTATTTACTTACTTTACGCTATTTACTTAACTTACGTTACTTACTTTATGCTATTTACTTACCTTACGTTACTTATTATCTTACGTTACTTACTTACTTTAAGATATTTACATAACACGTTACTTACTTAACTTACGCTATTTACTTACTTCACGCTATTTACTTACCTTACCTTACTTACTTATCTTACCTTACTTACTTTATGCTATTTACTTAACTTACGTTACTTACTTAACTTACGCTCTTTACTTACTTTACGCTATTTACTTAACTTACGTTACTTTACGCTATTTACTTTCTTTACGCTATTTACTTATCTTACGTTACTTACTTAACTTACGATATGTAAATAGCGTAAAGTAAGTAAATAGCGTTAAGTAAGTAAGTAACGTAAGCTAATATCTTACGTTACTTAGTTTACGCTATTTACTTAACTTACGTTACTTACTTATCTTACGTTACTTACTTACTTTATGCTATTTACTTAACTTACATTACTTACTTAACTTACGCTATTTAGTTACTTTACGCTATTTACTTAACTGACGTTACTTTACGCTATTTACTGACATTACGCTATTTACTGATTCCGCCCGGTTCACCCCGTGAGGTTTTCCTGACCCCGGGGTCAGGAATTTTTTGATTTCTGGGCCAAAAATTGTGCCGTCCCAAATCGAGCATGCCAAAGCACACCTACCCCTTAAATTCCACCCCCAATCTCATGACAGTGTTCATTTTTGCATTGGGCCTGATTCCGTCCGGCTCACCGTGTGATGTTTTCCTGACCCCGGGCTCAGGAATTTTTTGATTTCTAGGCCAAAAATTATGCCGTCCCAAATCCAGCATGCAAAAGCACACCTAACCCTAACATTCCACCCCGAATCTCATGGCGGAGATCGTTTTTGAATTCGGCCTGATTCCGCCCGGCTCACCCCGTGAGGTTTTCCTGACCCCGGGGTCAAGAATTTTTTGATTTCTGGGACAAAAATTGTGCCGTCCCAAATCAAGCATGCAAAAGCACTCCTAACCCTTACATTCCACCCCGAATCTCATGGGGGAGATCGTTTTTGCATTCGGCCTGATTCCGCCCGGCTCGCCCCGTGAGGTTTTCCTGACCCCGGGGTCAAGAATTTTTTGATTTCTGGGACAAAAATTGTGCCGTCCCAAATCCAGCAAGCAAAAGCACACCTAACCCTAACATTCCACCCCGGATCTCATGGCGGTGTTCATTTTTGAATTCGACCTGATTCCGCCCGGCTCACCCCGTTAGGTTTTCCTGACCCCGGGGTCAGGAATTTTTTGATTTCTGGGCCAAAAGTTGTTCAAGGATGGTCTAAACACGAAAGTGCTGCGCTGGTCGCTGGGACGAGATGACCCTGACAGCCTGTATTGGTGGATCCAGCTCGCGGGAAAGGCTGAGCATGCCCATGAGGTGTTCGCGCAGAGACGGGCGGTGAAGTCGGGGCGAGACGGGAAACCCACCCACCCTTCGGACACCGCAGGGAGGCCTGGACAACGTTCGTGGGAAGAGGAGAAGGAGCGCCGCTACGCGAAGGGGCCGTGCCTGTGCTGCGGCAAAGAGGGGCACCGCGCGGCGGCGTGCCCGAGGGGAAAGTGCGCGGACCGGCAGGGAAAGTCGACTGCGAAGTCCGCCTCGCTACAGAGAAAGATGAAAGTTGCAGTGGCTGACAGCGAGATGGAGAGCGTGCCTTTCTACGGGGACGAGGGCGAGCCTGAATTGTTGCCGTTACTTACTTACATAACGCTATTTACTTACTTTACGCTATTTACTTAACTTACGTTACTTACTTTATGCTATTTACTTACCTTATGTTACTTATTATCTTACGTTACTTACTTACTTTAAGATATTTACATAACACGTTACTTACTTAACTTACGCTATTTACTTACTTCACGCTATTTACTTACCTTACCTTACTTACTTATCTTACCTTACTTACTTACTTTATGCTATTTACTTAACTTACGTTACTTACTTACATAACGCTATTTACTTACTTTACGCTATTTACTTAACTTACGTTACTTACTTTATGCTATTTACTTACCTTACGTTACTTATTATCTTACGTTACTTACTTACTTTAAGATATTTACATAACACGTTACTTACTTAACTTACGCTATTTACTTACTTCACGCTATTTACTTACCTTACCTTACTTACTTATCTTACCTTACTTACTTTATGCTATTTACTTAACTTACGTTACTTACTTAACTTACGCTCTTTACTTACTTTACGCTATTTACTTAACTTACGTTACTTTACGCTATTTACTTTCTTTACGCTATTTACTTATCTTACGTTACTTACTTAACTTACGATATGTAAATAGCGTAAAGTAAGTAAATAGCGTTAAGTAAGTAAGTAACGTAAGCTAATATCTTACGTTACTTAGTTTACGCTATTTACTTAACTTACGTTACTTACTTATCTTACGTTACTTACTTACTTTATGCTATTTACTTAACTTACATTACTTACTTAACTTACGCTATTTAGTTACTTTACGCTATTTACTTAACTGACGTTACTTTACGCTATTTACTGACATTACGCTATTTACTGATTCCGCCCGGTTCACCCCGTGAGGTTTTCCTGACCCCGGGGTCAGGAATTTTTTGATTTCTGGGCCAAAAATTGTGCCGTCCCAAATCGAGCATGCCAAAGCACACCTACCCCTTAAATTCCACCCCCAATCTCATGACAGTGTTCATTTTTGCATTGGGCCTGATTCCGTCCGGCTCACCGTGTGATGTTTTCCTGACCCCGGGCTCAGGAATTTTTTGATTTCTAGGCCAAAAATTATGCCGTCCCAAATCCAGCATGCAAAAGCACACCTAACCCTAACATTCCACCCCGAATCTCATGGCGGAGATCGTTTTTGAATTCGGCCTGATTCCGCCCGGCTCACCCCGTGAGGTTTTCCTGACCCCGGGGTCAAGAATTTTTTGATTTCTGGGACAAAAATTGTGCCGTCCCAAATCAAGCATGCAAAAGCACTCCTAACCCTTACATTCCACCCCGAATCTCATGGGGGAGATCGTTTTTGCATTCGGCCTGATTCCGCCCGGCTCGCCCCGTGAGGTTTTCCTGACCCCGGGGTCAAGAATTTTTTGATTTCTGGGACAAAAATTGTGCCGTCCCAAATCCAGCAAGCAAAAGCACACCTAACCCTAACATTCCACCCCGGATCTCATGGCGGTGTTCATTTTTGAATTCGACCTGATTCCGCCCGGCTCACCCCGTTAGGTTTTCCTGACCCCGGGGTCAGGAATTTTTTGATTTCTGGGCCAAAAGTTGTTCAAGGATGGTCTAAACACGAAAGTGCTGCGCTGGTCGCTGGGACGAGATGACCCTGACAGCCTGTATTGGTGGATCCAGCTCGCGGGAAAGGCTGAGCATGCCCATGAGGTGTTCGCGCAGAGACGGGCGGTGAAGTCGGGGCGAGACGGGAAACCCACCCACCCTTCGGACACCGCAGGGAGGCCTGGACAACGTTCGTGGGAAGAGGAGAAGGAGCGCCGCTACGCGAAGGGGCCGTGCCTGTGCTGCGGCAAAGAGGGGCACCGCGCGGCGGCGTGCCCGAGGGGAAAGTGCGCGGACCGGCAGGGAAAGTCGACTGCGAAGTCCGCCTCGCTACAGAGAAAGATGAAAGTTGCAGTGGCTGACAGCGAGATGGAGAGCGTGCCTTTCTACGGGGACGAGGGCGAGCCTGAATTGTTGCCGTTACTTACTTACATAACGCTATTTACTTACTTTACGCTATTTACTTAACTTACGTTACTTACTTTATGCTATTTACTTACCTTATGTTACTTATTATCTTACGTTACTTACTTACTTTAAGATATTTACATAACACGTTACTTACTTAACTTACGCTATTTACTTACTTCACGCTATTTACTTACCTTACCTTACTTACTTATCTTACCTTACTTACTTACTTTATGCTATTTACTTAACTTACGTTACTTACTTACATAACGCTATTTACTTACTTTACGCTATTTACTTAACTTACGTTACTTACTTTATGCTATTTACTTACCTTACGTTACTTATTATCTTACGTTACTTACTTACTTTAAGATATTTACATAACACGTTACTTACTTAACTTACGCTATTTACTTACTTCACGCTATTTACTTACCTTACCTTACTTACTTATCTTACCTTACTTACTTTATGCTATTTACTTAACTTACGTTACTTACTTAACTTACGCTCTTTACTTACTTTACGCTATTTACTTAACTTACGTTACTTTACGCTATTTACTTTCTTTACGCTATTTACTTATCTTACGTTACTTACTTAACTTACGATATGTAAATAGCGTAAAGTAAGTAAATAGCGTTAAGTAAGTAAGTAACGTAAGCTAATATCTTACGTTACTTAGTTTACGCTATTTACTTAACTTACGTTACTTACTTATCTTACGTTACTTACTTACTTTATGCTATTTACTTAACTTACATTACTTACTTAACTTACGCTATTTAGTTACTTTACGCTATTTACTTAACTGACGTTGCTTTACGCTATTTACTGACATTACGCTATTTACTGATTCCGCCCGGCTCACCCCGTGAGGTTTTCCTGACCCCGGGGTCAGGAATTTTTTGATTTCTGGGCCAAAAATTGTGCCGTCCCAAATCGAGCATGCCAAAGCACACCTACCCCTTAAATTCCACCCCCAATCTCATGACAGTGTTCATTTTTGCATTGGGCCTGATTCCGTCCGGCTCACCGTGTGATGTTTTCCTGACCCCGGGCTCAGGAATTTTTTGATTTCTAGGCCAAAAATTATGCCGTCCCAAATCCAGCATGCAAAAGCACACCTAACCTTAACATTCCACCCCGAATCTCATGGCGGAGATCGTTTTTGAATTCGGCCTGATTCCGCCCGGCTCACCCCGTGAGGTTTTCCTGACCCCGGGTTCAAGAATTTTTTGATTTCTGGGACAAAAATTGTGCCGTCCCAAATCAAGCATGCAAAAGCACTCCTAACCCTTACATTCCACCCCGAATCTCATGGGGGAGATCGTTTTTGCATTCGGCCTGATTCCGCCCGGCTCAACCCGTGAGGTTTTCCTGACCCCGGGGTCAAGAATTTTTTGATTTCTGGGACAAAAATTGTGCCGTCCCAAATCCAGCATGCAAAAGCACACCTAACCCTAACATTCCACCCCGGATCTCATGGCGGTGTTCATTTTTGAATTCGGCCTGATTCCGCCCGGCTCACCCCGTTAGGTTTTCCTGACCCCGGGGTCAGGAATTTTTTGATTTCTGGGCCAAAAGTTGTTCAAGGATGGTCTAAACACGAAAGTGCTGCGCTGGTCGCTGGGACGAGATGACCCTGACAGCCTGTATTGGTGGATCCAGCTCGCGGGAAAGGCTGAGCATGCCCATGAGGTGTTCGCGCAGAGACGGGCGGTGAAGTCGGGGCGAGACGGGAAACCCACCCACCCTTCGGACACCGCAGGGAGGCCTGGACAACGTTCGTGGGAAGAGGAGAAGGAGCGCCGCTACGCGAAGGGGCCGTGCCTTTGCTGCGGCAAAGAGGGGCACCGCGCGGCGGCGTGCCCCGAGGGGAAAGGGCGAGGACCGGCAGGGAAAGTCGACTGCGAAGTCCGCCTCGCTACAGAGAAAGATGAAAGCTGCAGTGGCTGACAGCGAGATGGAGAGCGTGCCTTTCTACGGGGACGAGGGCGAGCCTGAATTGTTGCCGTTACTTACTTACATAACGCTATTTACTTACTTTACGCTATTTACTTAACTTACGTTACTTACTTTATGCTATTTACTTACCTTACGTTACTTATTATCTTACGTTACTTACTTACTTTAAGATATTTACATAA